>NW_011151212.1:0-469 GCF_000146605.3 Meleagris gallopavo | reverse complement strand
CTTTGCTTGGTTTGGTGAGTGGGGACTGCCATTGCTTCCTCCAGTCCCACAGACCCTTCCCATCCCACACTGCCATGGGAGATCAGGTTCTGGACCACCTGAGGACCCAAACATCCACGAGTCTTTGGGTCCTGACGAGATGAGTCCCAGAGTTCCGAGGGAATTCACCGCTGCAGTCACCGAGCCACTCTCCATGGTATTTCACAAGTCGAGGCAGTCAGGTCAAGTCCCTGGTGAGGAGAAAAAAGGTGACAGCACACCTCTTAGGAAGGATAGAAAGTGTGACGCGGGGAACTACCAGCATGTCAGTCTCACCTCTGTGCTGGTCACGGATCATGGAGCAGATCATCCTGGAAGTGACTCTCAAGCACACATTCCAGTGCGTCACCACCCTGTGCGTGAAAAGCTGCCTCCTAATAACCAACCTAAACCTCCCCTGTCTCACTTGAAAACCATTTCCCCTTGTCCT
>NW_011151211.1:0-438 GCF_000146605.3 Meleagris gallopavo | reverse complement strand
GCGGACTCCCTCCGCCCTTCTAGTCACGGAACCGGGCCGAACCAGCCCGTAAACCGTTGACACATCCAAAGATGCGCAGTCAGCGGGCCAAGGGAGGAGATCCCCATCCCTCTGCTCTGCGCTGGTGAAGCCTCAGCTGCAGTGCTGCGTCCAGATGTGGAGTGCTCAGTGCAGGGAGACATGGAGCTGTGCGAGTGCATCCAGAGTACAGCCACAAACACGAACCCAAGGATGGAACCCCTCTCCTGTAAGCAAGGAGAGCTGGGCTGTTCAGCCTCCTGGAGAAGTGAAGGCTCCAAGGGAACCTGGTAACAGCCTTTCAATACCTAAAGGAAAGAACAAGGGAAAATGGAGGTGAAATCTAAGGAAAATGTCTTGTCCAGTGAGGGTGCTGAGGCAGTGGCACAGGTTGCCAGAGACATGGTGGATGTGCTGGCC
>NW_011151210.1:20874-21712 GCF_000146605.3 Meleagris gallopavo | reverse complement strand
TAAGAGCAGCATGTGAATCTGGAGACTGCTTCCTTTGGGGTGTGGGGTGAGCCCTTAGAATGGGGTGAGTGATTGCTGCTTTCTTTCAGAGCTGTGAGCTCTGCTTTTCTGGAGGATCTCAAGCTGGATGGCTGTAATTCATAGGGCTATGTGCTAATTGCATCCATGCGGTGGGTGTTTTTTAAGGGCATTGTGTGCATCCTTGTTGTGTTTTAAATGATGTTCTGCGTCTCTTCTGATTTCATTTTGCAGCCTGATGGAGTGGAAGGATTGCCTGGGCACCTCCAATCAGTGGTGTGAGATCTGTACATCAGGTAATGAACATCATGCACCCCATGTTGGTGCGCTGCTTGTATGCAGGTAGGTTTGCGATGTGATCCGACTCCCCCATGCTGACCATCCACAGCTAGATCAAGTTGCTCAGAGTCTGAGCCAGGCTCACCTTGAAAGGGCCAGCACATCCACCATGTCTCTGGCAACCTGTGCCACTGCCTCAGCGCCCTCACTGTACACGACATTTTCCTTAGATTTCACCTCCATTTTCCCTTGTTCTTTCCTTTAGGTATTGAAAGGCTGTTACCAGGTTCCCTTGGAGCC
The DNA here is from genome assembly GCF_000146605.3 of Meleagris gallopavo. Classification (NCBI taxonomy): domain Eukaryota; kingdom Metazoa; phylum Chordata; class Aves; order Galliformes; family Phasianidae; genus Meleagris; species Meleagris gallopavo. The sequence continues at coordinate 21,115 of NW_011151210.1, read as the reverse complement.
TTCACTTCTCCAGGAGGCTGAACAGCCCAGCTCTCCTTGCTTACAGGACAGGGGTTCCATCCTTCGGTTCGTGTTTGTGGCTGTACTCTGGATGCACTCGCACAGCTCCATGTCTCCCTGCACTGAGGTCTCCACATCTGGACGCAGCACTGCAGGTGAGGCCTCACCAGCGCAGAGCAGAGGGAGTGGGGGATCTCCTCCCTTCGCCCGCTGACTGCGCATCTTTGGATGCAGCCCAGGA
>NW_011151210.1:0-534 GCF_000146605.3 Meleagris gallopavo | reverse complement strand
CAGTCGAGGTTGCCAGAAGGAGCTGTGTTTCTGTACCGATTACTTCGGAAGCAGCCCAAACCCCTCATACGCGGCTAAGATCTCCTTCTCAGTTGGAGTGTAGCCACTCTTCAGACCCTCTGTATGCCCGACTCCAGAATCCCAGGGGTCGGCCTCGGGGTCTCTCCTGAAGGCTCTTTGCCACAAACTCCAAGTGGGACCTTTCTCTCCAGCAGCAGTGTAGAGGATGTTCTTCGCATCCTGTTCCATCCGTACTGGCCCCAGGGCCACGGCACGGGCTATCTCTTGTTTAATCTGCTCAAAAGCCTGCTGCTGCTCAGGACCCCACATAAAATCATTCTTCTTCCGTGCCCCCTGATAAAGGGGGCTTACAATGAGGCTGTAGTTTGGAACATGTGTTCTCCAAAAACCCACTACACCCAGGAACGATTGTGTCTCTTTCTTATTAGTGGGTGGAGACATGGCGCTGATTTTCTTGATCACATCTGTTGGGATGTGACGACGGCCATCTTGCCACTTTATACCTAGGAACTG
>NW_011151209.1:0-492 GCF_000146605.3 Meleagris gallopavo | reverse complement strand
GTATTGTAGGATTTTAGAGTGGTTGGGTGGAAGGACCCTAAGACCCTGCATTTGCACTCCCTTGCTGTGTGCAGGGCTGTCACACAGTAGATCAGGATGCCTGGGGCCCTGGACATCTTGAACATCTCCAGGGTGGGGCAGCCCCATCTTCTCTGGGCTGCCTGTTCCAGACCAGCTCCATGCCTCACATCATGATCCATGGAATGTTAGAAATTCCTTCCAAAATGTTTAATGTAAAACTCTCTTTCGGTTTATTATCATTCATCCTTGTTCTATTATTCAGAAATGATGTAAGAAGTCAGTCACGAACTTTTTTATTTGAACAAGACCACAGCTAGAAGATATACAGAAGGCATTGTCCAGAGTAGTGCCTCCACATTTCAGATCCCCAATACAAGGAAGATGACTGCAAGTGGGAGTTGATATAAATATGTTAACACTTTCCAACTTCAAATATTCTCATGTGTCCTCTCTTTATATGCTGAAAACACT
>NW_011151208.1:0-900 GCF_000146605.3 Meleagris gallopavo | reverse complement strand
TTTCTCCCACGTACTTGTCATTTTCTCCCAGAAATACCACATTTCACTTGGAACTTGGGCCTGTGCTTCCAAAAAGATGATATTTTCTCCCAGGCATACCTGTTTTCTTCAAACTACCGCACGTTTTCTCCCAAAAAGACTAGATGACAAGACCAAATTGGACACTTGCAACCAAGAATAGGACATCTTCTCCCACTAATACCACTTGTCTCCCAAGGATAGGACATTTTCCCTAAATGCTATGGCAGTTCTGCTAAGAAATACTCCTTTCCTTCCCTAAATGGGACATATGCACCCACAAAGACCACGACTCCGAGAAATTCCTCCCAGTTCCTCCCAATTACACTCCATTACATTCCTCATCATGACACTTACTCCCAGACTTTTGGCTATTTTACTGCGGAAAGACCATTTCGATCCAGAATATATGCCATTGGCCCTCACAAACACCGATTGCCTCACAAAGATGTGGCACATCCCACCAGAAAGACCATTTCTAGCCCCCAAAAGATGGCATTTACTCCCAGAAACACCAGCTTTCTCACACATTCCTCACCTTTTCCCCCCCACATAAGACCTTTTCACCCAGAAATGACAGTTCTCTTAGGAATACCTCCCAATTCCCCCTAATCTGCTACACCACACTCCGCACTATGACACTTTCTCCCCAAACTAGGACACTTTCTCCCAGAAAGGCCGCTTTTTCCCCCAAAGTACACCGTTGGCTTCCAAAAAGAACACATTCTCCCCAAGAAATACCACCCTTCTCCAATACAATGACATTACCTCCCAGTAATGCTACCTTGGGCCCAAACATTGGACAGCTTCTCCCACAAGTACTACTTTTCCATCCAAAAGAGGACATCTTCTCCCCAGAGAATGCTATTTTCTCCCGGAAAC
>NW_011151207.1:0-905 GCF_000146605.3 Meleagris gallopavo | reverse complement strand
TTAAGCAAGTTGAGAAAATATATCAGGAACAGCCTGTACAAATCAGAATGGAAATAATCCTGAAGGGGACTGCTCCCCAAGAAGGAATTGCACAAAAACACACCATCCAGAAATTAGATGAAAGACATAGTAAAGCTTTCAAATTTTAGATGCATATAAACACGTATCTTTAGCATTACAGCTACTTTTAAGCCTTCACCAATTGAAATGTACCTTACTGAGGCATACCAATAGAAAACATTTGGTTTACAGATGCCTCAGTCAATAGGGAAAATGGCAAAGAGCAATATAAAGCTGCTGCATTGGATATTACCATTGGGAAGCAAGTAATAGAAGAATGTGAAGGTAGCACACAAATAAGGAAAAATATGAGCAGCTGTCCTAGCAGCACACAATGGAGCAAAATCATATATGTACATTCTCATACTATGTGGGCTTGTGACACGTGTTTATATGTGACAGTATCTCTGTAAATGGGAAGACCTGAACTGGGGAGTAAATAGATCCCTAGTAAGGATAAAGAAGAATTGGCAATTATTACTAGACATAGCCAGGAAAACACCTTTTAATACCAGATGGGTAAAAGCCCATGCTAAGGATAATCAGCCAGCCACAAAATAGAATATATAGAATATAACAGTGGATGAGTTAACAAAAGTTAGGAAAATTATCTTAGATCTGAAGTGGTATCAGTTGGGAGAATGGTTACATCAGAACTTAGGTCACACATAGCAAGGAAGCACATAGCTGCACAGAGTGAAGGCAAACCTATAAACAGGAAAGCTTGTGAAGTTATTCTTACAGAATGACCCCAGTGCAAATTGAAACTGCAAGCAGATCATCCTGCTAAGGCACCATCCATACACATCTGTGAGGGAAAACCTTATCGTCTACATGGCTAATCA
>NW_011151206.1:0-541 GCF_000146605.3 Meleagris gallopavo | reverse complement strand
TGACAAACTTGAGCAGAGGACAGCAGACCAGCTGTCACTGCAAAGCCCCGTCTGGAGAAGTACAGACTGACAGCCTCCTTAGGAGCTAAGCCATTACTTCGCATACTAAAGAGTGTTCTGGTGTGTGTTTGTAGGATTTTGGCTCATTTCTGTTTTTCTAAGTCATGCACTGAATGCAAACACTTGATTCAAAGAATTCTTTTCTTTCTTTATGTTAGGCACAGTTCCAAACACCTAGGAGACCGCTTCCTCATGAAGAAGGGATTTTGCCTGTGAAGTGATAGAAGCTGGACACGTGAGTTTGCACCTGCTTTCCGTGAAAACCTCCTTGCAACAAGAGTTGCTGGTCAGTCGATACACATGATCTGAGAACTGGCAGGTACAGAAGCCTTTTTCAGTTCTCAGCACAAACAGCATCCACTGACTGAGGGAACGCACAGCTGAAGTTCAGGTGCCTGCAGCACCAAACCTCAGCAGGACCAGTCAAGCCTTTCTGCATCAGAAGCAGAAGTAGGCAAACACCAGAGCAGCAATGGATATT
>NW_011151205.1:0-508 GCF_000146605.3 Meleagris gallopavo | reverse complement strand
TTGAAGCTTTGTTTTCTGAATCATCGAGGTGCATTGATTTAGAAGCCTGGGTATTTTCTAATGCAACTTTTTTCTAGTGCGACTGCTGCAACGGTTTCTGGAGACCCAGATGGGACCCTATAGGTGATGGCCGTCAGACCCCCCTGCCTCAAAGCGTCCGGCTGCCAGCAGTGGGTGAGTTCAGTGAGACTTTGGGGATGGGAGGTGCTAACCAGCGAGTCTTCAGTTTCCACTCCTCAGTTCAGGCTTGGAAGCACGCTAAAAATGGGAAATATATCTGGTGTAGGAAAGGGGCTGTCCTTAGTCAAGGTCCTGGAGAACTGGAGGAAAACTGATGAAACTGCAGATCTACCAACAAAAAGGAAAGCACGTGACACTTGACTTGGCGGGTTTGTGGGAAGCTCAGCCTCCCTGTGTTTACATTTCAGCCACCGTCCTCCACACTGGAGAGGCTTTACCCGCTCGGCGTGCTTAATTGCAGCGCGTTGCGTGTGCGTGGGTAACTTGT
>NW_011151204.1:0-558 GCF_000146605.3 Meleagris gallopavo | reverse complement strand
TCGCACAGCGTCAGGAAGAAGTGCTGCAGCGAGAGGCCGAACTGATACGTGATCAGTAGTTTCCAGGAATTGGGATCCACGTTCCTTACGTTCCGAGAACCCAGCAGCACGCGGCCCCCCCTCGCGCGTGCGCAGTGAGCGGTGAGCGGTGAGGGTCTCCTCCTGGTGGCCGTGGGATGCAGAATCCTCATCTTCCCCGCGGAGGCTCGCAGTCTTTCTCCCTGTTCGCTTCTGACCCTGCGGGAGGGGCAGCCCCCCCAGCCCCGTTTCAGCTCGCCCTGCGGACATCGAATCGCCTCGCTGCCAGGCGTCCTCGGGCTGTTCTCCAACCCTTCTGTTTGCGGCCTTCAGCCCCTCCTTATCCCAGACCCGGAGTCTGCCATCCCTTATTTTTCTGTCATTCTTGCTCCTACAAGCTGTCTCTAACTCCTCCCTCCTCCCCCCATCCTTAGTCCCTGCGAAGCCCTTTCCTCGTCGTTTTTACTACGGGGCCCTTCTCGCCCTTCAGCACCGGCCCGCACCGCCGTAGCGGACGACCGCGCAGCAGGCGCGGGCTGC
>NW_011151203.1:0-484 GCF_000146605.3 Meleagris gallopavo | reverse complement strand
CTCACCTCTCTGCTGGTCACGGATCATGGAGCAGATCATCCTGGAAGTGACTCTCAAGCACACATTCCAGTGCGTCACCACCCTGTGCGTGAAAAGCTGCCTCCTAATAACCAACCTAAACCTCCCCTGTCTCACTTGAAAACCATTTCCCCTTGTCCTATCGCTATCCACCCTCCTAAACAGCCGTTGCCCCCTCCTGCTTATGCGCTCCCTTCGAGTCTTGGAAGGCTGTCATGAGCTATCTCCAGATCTTTCTCTTCTCCCACAGAAACAATCCCAGTTCCCTCAACATTTCTTTCTAAGAGAGGTGCTCCAGCCCTCTGATCATCTTCGTGGCCCTTCTCTGGACCTGCTCCAAAAGCTCCACATCATTCCCGTGCTGGAGCCCCAGGCCTGGACGCAGTGCTGCACAGTGGGCCGCACACCACAGCCGAGTCGAGGGGGACAATCACCTCCCTCTCCCTGCTGGTCGCTCCTCTTTGAA
>NW_011151202.1:0-460 GCF_000146605.3 Meleagris gallopavo | reverse complement strand
ACGTCCGTGCAGAGATATTTAGTCAGAAGAACCGTAGGATTGTTGCATGATGGGCAGGTGGTACAGGGAACTGGCATTGTGACGGCATGGGCATGTCACAGAAGGCAGAATGCTTACAGATCCATCTGGTGCCATGGGCTGCATCGGGAGAGCCTAGAAAGAGCTGCATCCCTGTGCCAGCCTAATGCTCAGGAGAGTAGGATGGTGTGCAGAGGCTGAGGTAAGAGGGCAGGAGAGCGGGCCCGTCATTGTTGGCTGTTTTATTGGACAGGATGAAAGGAGTGTTTGTGATGCCTTGTTTTTGCATCTCGTTCTTTGTGTTGGAGAGCCAGAGGCCGACAGTAGATCATGACTAGAGCATGGAAGCCCGTGTCCTCTGCTGCACAGCTGGAGAGATGTTCCATTTTCGACATCGACATTTGTGCAGGGAGATTTAGTCAAAAGGACAGTAGGATTGTTG
>NW_011151201.1:0-478 GCF_000146605.3 Meleagris gallopavo | reverse complement strand
TTGGACTGTATGAAAAACGTGGTGGTAGAGTGAAAGGAGGACTGCCCTGGCAGTCAGCTTGACTTGGCTGCTGTTTTTCATCGAGCCAGAAGTGAATTCAGGGGTAGTGGGTTTTGTTTGGGCTTTCTGTTCCTAGACCGAATACCTGGTGCTACTTGAACCAGCTCTCAGTCAAGTGATGGGAATTTCTGTGGTGACTTAGGTGCCAGTTTGAATGTTTCTCCAGTGCCTTATTTAAAGACCTGTCACAGTGGTTGTACTAAAATGCCACCAGTTCTTCCCTCACTGTCTCCAGTTCACTCAACCATCCATTCTGTCACGGCTTTTGCATCTTGCACTATTTTGCCTTCTCTTATTTCACCACACCTGCTTGCGGATTAATTTTTCTTGAGATGTGTGTGCGTGTAGTGGAAGCATAAAATTTGAGTCTCTGAATGCTGCAGTGTGTTTGCACTGCATTATCCTGCAGGTCATAAAA
>NW_011151200.1:0-398 GCF_000146605.3 Meleagris gallopavo | reverse complement strand
TGGTCGAGCATGGGGAGGTCGGATCACATCGCAAACCTACCTGCATACAAGCAGCGCACCAACATGGGGTGCATGATGTTCACTACCTGGTGTACAGATCTCAAACCACTGACTGGAGGAGCCCAGGCAATCCTTCAACTCCATCAGGCTGCAAAATGAAATCAGAAGAGACGCAGAACATAATTTAAAACACAACAAGGATGCACACAATGCCCTTAAAAACAACCCACCGCATGGATGCAATTAGCACATAGCCCTATTCATTACAGCCATCCAGCTTCAGATCCTCCAGAAAAGACAGAGCTCACAGCTCTGAAAGAAAGACAGGAATCACTCACCCCATTCTAAGGGCTCACCCCACACCCCAAAGGAAGCAGTCTCCAGATTCACATGCTGCT
>NW_011151199.1:0-875 GCF_000146605.3 Meleagris gallopavo | reverse complement strand
AGCTTACACAAAAGATCTTCAGTTTATACACATAACTGGTGTTATGTATGCAGAAATTTTCCAAGAGATTTATTACATATGCAGAAGTTTCTAGGAGTTGTTACATTTTTTTGTTACAAGTTTTCCCAGAAGTATGTTGCATATTCAGTGACTGATTCTAAGCTGTACCTCGTATTTCCTTGCTACAAAGACTCAGCAGAGCTTCCTTATTTCCTTGGTTCAGAGGCAGGGTTCTTTCTGTTATTTAAACAAAGTGCAGAGGAGGGGCATCCATCAATGAACACTAGCAAGCTTAACTATATTGTTATAACTTGTATCATGTTAAAGCAGAACAGTCTTACAACATGTCTCCCCATTTACAATGCTACCTCACAAATATCATCTGTAACATCTAAAGGATACTATGGTGCTTCAGGCAAGTATTATTCATGTTATACAACAATTCACTGGCTATGCTTATAAGGATATATTAACAGAACATTTGTATAATTCTTCAAATCACTGGAGTGTTCTCTGCCTGGATTCAGGTGTACAGCAGAAATCTGCATGAAAAGCATTAAGAAAGTGCCAGAGCTTAACTATCGCATTTAGAAATAAGGAGAGAAGCTATCTGCACGGGCACCTCAGCCTTGCCTTGATTGGTTCTGCTGAACATCACTTATGTCAGTTACTCAGCTTAGGGAGCTAAGTTAAAGTTTGAGCTTGGTGTCGGTGATATCCTTAATTGAACAATACTTGCTTTCATAAAACTAGCTTTTGCTAAACGAAACATACTTGCCTTAACTGTCTGATGCTAAGCAAACACATTTGCATAACATCCTTACCTACTCAAGGAGCCCAGTATATCTGTTATTTAGGTCAGTGTGGGTGCCCTT
>NW_011151198.1:0-561 GCF_000146605.3 Meleagris gallopavo | reverse complement strand
TCCCAGACTTTGGGGCATTCATTTCAGAACCACCACCTGTGTCAAAAGTAGATGGCAGGTTTCCCCTCAGAAAACACCCGGTTTCCTCACAAAATATGTGGCTCATTCTATCCGAAATACATTTCTGTCTCCCGAAAGGTGGCATTTTCTCCCAGAAACACCAGCTTGCCCACTGATACATGACCTTCCCCCCCAGGTAAGAAATTTTCTCCTAGCTCTACCAGTTCTCTTGAAAATTCCACACATTTTCCACCAAAAATACTACTTCACATATCCAAAATGGGACATAGACTCAAAAAGCATGACAATTTCTCACACATATACCATTTTTGATATGACCCATAGCTCGTTTTCTCTCAGAAATAACATTTCTGGCCCATAAATGGCTTTTTCTTTCAGAAAATTCCAACTTTCCAGGCGCAAATAGATTATCTTTTCCCTTCAAAAGACTACGGAAAAGCGGTATTTCCCGGAAAAAAACGTCATCTATTTGGGAGAAATCTGGTATGTCTTGAAGAAAATGTCTCCGTAGGGAGAAGGCTGATATTTGCGAGGTGTAAT
>NW_011151197.1:0-376 GCF_000146605.3 Meleagris gallopavo | reverse complement strand
TCAGGAAGACCTTATCCCTCTCTACAGTTAGCTGAAGAGAGGTGATGTGAAGAGAGGTGGGGGTCGGCCTCTTCTCCCATGTAAGTAGTGATAGGACTTGGGGGAAGGCCTCAAGTTGCACGAGGGGAGATTCAGGTTGGATGCTAAGAAACACTTCTCCACAGGAGTGCCCAGGGAGCTGATGGAGTTACTGTCCCTGCAGGTGTTCAAGAAACATTAGATGTGGTACTGAGGGCCGTGGCTTAGTGAGAAATATTGGTGGTAGGTGGACGGTTGGACTGGATGATCTTGGAGATCTTTTCCAACCTTGCTAATTCTATGATTCTATGAAAGGCATCCGCTGGGCGAGCGCTTTGGTGGGTGAGCATCACCAGGC
>NW_011151196.1:0-525 GCF_000146605.3 Meleagris gallopavo | reverse complement strand
TCTGAGGCACAGACTGACAAATCCAGCAATTATGGTGTGGAATATGAAGGAGACAGAATACTTAATTGGAGTCACACCATTTTAAGTAAATACTGTGAATATAATTGTGGAGACAAGCTACATTTTCTGTGAAGACTACAGAACCCAAGGACAGCTAATAAGGGACATAGATTTGAGCTTTTAACTATTATTGATTAACTGGGTTACCTAGACTGGACACAAACATAATTTCTTTCATACACATAAAAAAGAGAAACACAGCAGGGTAGAAGTCAGATATCTCAGCAGCAGCCTGGCTGGGGATTAGGAGAGTCCCCTCACTCAATGAGTTTTGAAATTTTCATTCCTTACCCACAACACCGTCTTTGTTAGACAACATCTTTTCTCTCAAAAGTTTTTGTTGCATACAGGAAACTGGTTTCTTGATTTTAGTATTGGTTACTATTTTCATGCGCAGTAGCTGGGAAAACAGTAAAGAGTAAATCAGTGGTAAATAACAGGCAATAAGGAATGTTGAAAATATCT
>NW_011151195.1:0-513 GCF_000146605.3 Meleagris gallopavo | reverse complement strand
TCAGTTTGGCGTTCCCTGCCGTATTGTCTGGGCCGTCATCCTTGGCATTTCCTTCCATGTTCTCTTGGCCCTTGCCTTTGCCTGGGCATTCCCTTGCCCTCCTGTTTTTGTGGAACCCGCACCTAGGGCGGGGTGCAGCCCTGCGAGCACAGCTGGGGGCAGTTTGGCTGTGGAGTGGGGCAGAGCCAGGCTCCACCCCTCCCTGATCCCATGTAAGGGCTGGGAAGAGTAGGGGCAGCATCTGAACCTGGGGAGTGCTTCCTTTGGAGTATGCCTTGTCTTGGTGATGGAGTGAGTGTATTTTTTTTTTTTCTTCCTCCATTGTGGAGCTGCTCTCTCTGTTTTTTAGCAGGGAACCCTGAGCGTCCTTAAGGGGCTGGTAGGTATTTGGACCTGGAAGCTGCTTCCTTCACTTGAGAGTGTGGGGGAGTATTGGTCCTTGGAATGGGGTAAGTGGTTTCTTTTTTCTTTCAGGGCTGTGATCTTGTCTTTTTGGGGGATCGCAAGTGCACT
>NW_011151194.1:0-303 GCF_000146605.3 Meleagris gallopavo | reverse complement strand
ATGGCAAGTGCACTGAAGGGGCTGCTAGGTGTAAGAGCAGCATGTGAATCTGGAGACTGCTTCCTTTGGGGTGTGGGGTGAGCCCTTAGAATGGGGTGAGTGATTCCTGCTTGATTTCAGAGCTGTGAGCTCTGCTTTTCTGGAGGATCTCAAGCTGGATGGCTGTCATTAATGTGCTAATTGCATCCATGCGGTGGGTGTTTTTTAAGGGCATTGTGTGCATCCTTGTTGTGTTTTAAATTATGTTCTGCGTCTCTTCTGATTTCATTTTGCAGCCTGATGGAGTTGAAGGATTGCCTGGGC
>NW_011151193.1:0-317 GCF_000146605.3 Meleagris gallopavo | reverse complement strand
TTTTTGCCCTTTTTACCCTTATTTCCCCCTTTTTAGCCCTTATTTACCCCTTTATTTGTGTTCCACCCCCAGCACAGCCCTTCTGCCATCACAGCCCACCTCCCATCGCCGCGGCAGAGCAAAACCCACCAAAAAGACCCCAAAAAAGGCAAAAAAACACCCAAAAAAGAAGAGGAGCACAACCCATGGGACGCCGCTGGGCAGCAAAAAGAGGAGAAAAAAGGGAAAAAAAGGGACAAAAAAAAGGGGAAAAAAGGGAAACAGAAAGCAGCTTTGTTGCAGGGGAGGAATCCAGCCGCCACGGGCTCCCATTTTTG
>NW_011151192.1:0-472 GCF_000146605.3 Meleagris gallopavo | reverse complement strand
CCTGCCCCACAGCCCTCCTGCCGGGCTGCCTCAGGTCTCTGCCCAAGATGGGGACACAACCCCCGCTTCCCCCTTTGCAACAAAGCTGAGCACATAACCCAGAGAAGCGCAGAGCCCTTAGGAGTCCTCGGCCAGATAACCCTGCTGGAAGAAACATTTCTGTGCTCTCAAATGGCCCTGCTGATGAGTGGGTCTGACCAGGACTGGTTTCCATCACTTACTCACTAACTTACTGCCCTGGATGGCCAGGTGCACTTAGAGAGTGTTGGAAATACCCAAGTAATGTTCCAGGACGGTTTCTCTGATAAAGCAGATTTTATTCACATTGCAATGTTGGGCCTCCTGCAAGCAGGGGCGCCCCGAGAAAACAGCGTTACATCTTTATCCCCTACTGCCCGACGCCTGATCTCTTTCTGCCTGGTTCCTCACTGGCTGAGTACTGCCGGCTCACACTCTTCCACAGCGCTTCACT
>NW_011151191.1:0-519 GCF_000146605.3 Meleagris gallopavo | reverse complement strand
ACACACACACACACACACGTGTGCAGCCCGCCAGCCTTCCACCGGCCGTGCAAACACACCGTCCCATCTCGCACACTTCAGCCACGTTGCCTTCCTCCTCCTCCCCCCACCAGTTCCCATTCCTGCTTCCCTACCTGTCGCCCCCCCTCGTTGCTTTGGCCCCAGTAGCCTGCCACCCCCACAGCCCTCCGGTTTGCACGAGGCTTTGCATCGCTTCCTTGTGCACAGCCCCCATTGCTCTGCCCCTTGTTGCACCCCTCTTTGCAGCACCGTTTAGAATCCCCCCTACTAAAAGTGCAGTTAGCTCAGAAATCCAGGTTGTTTTGAATTAGCGTTTTTAATTGAAACACAAGCTTGCAGCCAGTGCTGTAAATCTATCACTGGGCTGTGAGACACTCCTGGCGTGAATTCTCTCTCTGTACCACTGGTTTTGTAGCAGTCATTGTTCCCTTTGCCTCGATATCCCTCTGGGTTCTCTGTAGGTGTCCCTTTCTGGAATCGTACTTCTCATTGGGAAAC
>NW_011151190.1:0-316 GCF_000146605.3 Meleagris gallopavo | reverse complement strand
CAGGGTGTCAGCTGCTCACAGACAGAGACTGGGTGATGGCCAGGGTGCCTGGGAGCTGCTGGATGTGTGCGAGTGCTTGTGAAGTGTCATGGATATTTGTGGGCAGCGAAATTCTGGCGGGCACTGGTCTCTGTGGAAGGCAAAGATGGATGTTCTGAAAGATGTTCATTAATGTCGATGTAATTGGAAAAAGAGGTGAGAAGAAAAGGATTGAAGACTGTTGGGAAATGGCTGCGAGAGCAGGGCAGACATGAGGCTGTGTACGAGCATAACTAGTGCGGCAGCACAGGGTGCATTCTCATGAGAAAGCATTAGG
>NW_011151189.1:0-683 GCF_000146605.3 Meleagris gallopavo | reverse complement strand
CCTCCTGGAGAAGTGAAGGCTCCAAGGGAACCTGGTAACAGCCTTTCAATACCTAAAGGCAAGAACAAGGGAAAATGGAGGTGAAATCTAAGGAAAATGTCTTGTACAGTGAGGGTGCTGAGGCAGTGGCACAGGTTGCCAGAGACATGGTGGATGTGCTGGCCCTTTCAAGGTGAGCCTGGCTCAGACTCTGAGCAACTTGATCTAGCTGTGGATGGTCAGCATGGGGGAGTCGGATCACATCGCAAACCTACCTGCATACAAGCAGCGCACCAACATGGGGTGCATGATGTTCATTACCTGCTGGACACATCTCACACACTGACTGGAGGAGCCCAGGCAATCCTTCAACTCCATCAGGCTGCAAAATGAAATCAGAAGAGACGCAGAACATCATTTAAAACACAACAAGGATGCACACAATGCCCTTAAAAAACACCCACCGCATGGATGCAATTAGCACATTAATTACAGCCATCCAGCTTGAGATCCTCCAGAAAAGCAGAGCTCACAGCTCTGAAAGAAAGCAGGAATCACTCACCCCATTCTAAGGGCTCACCCCACACCCCAAAGGAAGCAGTCTCCAGATTCAGATGCTGCTCTTACACCTAGCAGCCCTTCAGTGCACTTGCCATCCCCCAAAAAGACAAGATCACAGCCCTGAAAGAAAAAAGAAACCATTT
>NW_011151188.1:0-324 GCF_000146605.3 Meleagris gallopavo | reverse complement strand
GCATATCAAGATGAGCATGAGTGCAAACAGTTCAGCTAGCAATTTCTAGAAGCAGTAGACGTAGAAAAAAAAAAAAAAGAAATAAAACCAGAAATGTCCTTATTTGTTCACATGTACGTGGCACCAGGTTTGTTTGTGCTTTGTCAGAGCTGTGGTGATCCTGTATTTGCTCCTTTCCCATGAAATCCCAAATTAGGCTCCTGAGTACCAAAACCTGAACTTCTCTGCACTGAGTGTATTGTATTGAGTTGCACTGCAGAAAATTTAATGAATAATCCTGTAGTAATGAGGGCCAACTATCCTAAGTTTCATGCGTTTAAAAAA
>NW_011151187.1:0-346 GCF_000146605.3 Meleagris gallopavo | reverse complement strand
CCAGACTCACAAAAAAGGGGCAGCTTTGGGACTGGGGGGAAACAGAACAGGACGCTTTTCAACAGGCGAAACTGGCAGTTAAACAAGCCCAGGCATTGGGTCATTTGATCCTACCCTCCCAGCCGAGTTAGATGTTCACATCACTCAAGATGGCTTTGGTTGTGGCCTGTGGCAACAACGCCCGAGTTCTGTTTGGACCCCCATTGTTTTCTGGTCTCGGGTTTGGCACGGAGCAGAAGAGAGATACAGTATGATTGAAAAGCAGTTATTGGCTGCCGATTCAGCACTGCAGGCAGTAGAGCCAATAACTCAAACGGCTGAAGTTATAGTCAAGACCACTCTGCCG
>NW_011151185.1:0-425 GCF_000146605.3 Meleagris gallopavo | reverse complement strand
GGTTGGACCACCACGATTGATAGATCCTCTGGTATTGACTAACCAGGTGGCTTCTGCCAAATGCTTCTCCCAGTGCTTAAATGTACCGCCTCCCATTGCTTTCAGCATAGTTTTTAACAACCCATTGTATCGTTCAATCTTACCTGAGGCCGGTGCATGGTAGGGAATATGGTAAATCCACTCAATACCATGACCTTTAGCCCAGGTACCTACAAGAGAATTTTTAAAATGAGTCCCATTATCTGACTCAATTCTTTCTTGGGTACCATGTCGCCACAGGACTTGTGTCTCAAGACCTAGTATGGTATTTCGGGCGGTAGCGTGGGGTACTGCATAGGTTTCAAGCCTCCCAGTTGTTGCCTCCACCATGGTGAGCACATAACGCTTACCATTACGAGATCGTGGCAAGGTGATATAATCAACCT
>NW_011151184.1:0-343 GCF_000146605.3 Meleagris gallopavo | reverse complement strand
TTGAACTCCTTCCTCACCAGGGCTCTCGTCTCTCCATGTGCAGAGGCTGCAGGCATCCAGGATGAAGTAGAGGCTGAGGCTAAAGATGAGGGCAGCAGTGCAGTCCCTCACCACCGCCAGCACCAGGTTCCCACGGGATGCCACCTCAGCACCTGTGAGATTGGGCTTTTTGGGTGTCCTCAGCACAGGGCAGGGACGCAGTGACATTGCCACTCACAGGGGACACTGGGGGCACACAAATGTGGGTCTCTGACTAATTCTCTTCTGTGGTCCTTGAGTGGTAGGAGCACCTATAGGTGCCAGCATGGGCTGCGTTCCTCCCTAAGTAGATGAAGGTGGCTGT
>NW_011151183.1:0-363 GCF_000146605.3 Meleagris gallopavo | reverse complement strand
ATATAATAATTATTATTATTATATATATATATATATATATTATATTAGGAGCAAATAATAATAATAATAATTATAATTATTATTATTTTATTTTCAGATCAGCTGAACGCCAGCTAAGTCTTAAGTTAAATAGAAAAAGCAAAATTTGCATTATTGAACAGGTATATTCACCTCCTAAGATCCTAAGCACACAAAATAGGTTATTAATAGTTTTACAAAATAAAATCATAATTAGGATCACTATCATCAATACATCCAGAGCTTAATGATAATAACTTACTTGTAATTCAGAGATAGCCACAGCTAATTAGATTTTTTTTTTTTTAATTGAATAGATCTATGGATATAAATGCCATTAGCAAA
>NW_011151182.1:0-803 GCF_000146605.3 Meleagris gallopavo | reverse complement strand
GCTCCCTCTGCAAGATGTACTTCAGGGAGCTCCCGAACCCTCTGCTCACCCACCAGCTGTACGACACGTTCTCGGTAAGCACAAGGCAACGTCTTCCCTTGACCTCTTCCCTGGGCCTCTTGGGAGATGGCTGCAGCAGTGCCCCCGCTCTGAGGCCCTTTTTCTGTTAGCCCCATCAGGTTGACTCGCATGTCTTTGCCACGTCCTGCAATGTACTGATGCCACTTTTGGTGGTCCCAGGAGGTGGTTATTTCCACATTCACACTGCTTGCGAGAATTCCTGCGGTGCTTTTGTTTTTTTTTTTGCTATTCCCCATCTATTTATAGAACAGGAATGGGGATGAATAGCAAAGTGTACTGGGAGATGAATGCCCACTGCGAGGAGCTGAGCTGCCCACCCAGGCTGTAAAGCGGCCCGGTGCTTGGACTCCTTGTTCTCAATGGCACCAGCTGTGTGCTGCTATGTTCCCCAGATGTCTCTTGGAAGGCATGACATGTTCTTTGGTGCTGTCCAACAGCACACTGTCCCCATATTTCCCCACCCTGTGGCAGGTTTCTAGCCTGATTTGTCTTACTCCCTTTCTGTACTCTTCCAGGGTGCTGTTTGTGCCACTACAGATGAGGAGCGGCTCGTCAGAATGCAGGACGTCATCCAGCAGCTGCCCGCTCCTCACTACAGGTCAGTGCTGCCCTCAGCCTGCTGAGCTCAGCCCTGCTGCACTTCAGAGGGCACTGGTGCCATTCCAGGCTTTGTCTCACGCTGCAACACAATGCCTGTGTGTGCTGAAGCGGTTGAAGGCTAC
>NW_011151181.1:0-391 GCF_000146605.3 Meleagris gallopavo | reverse complement strand
GGGGGAGGGGCAGCTATGGGACTTGCCATCTTTTTGTTCCTTTTCTTTTTTAACCCCTCCCTGCCCCAGCTAGACAGTAACGGACTACAAATCGGGCACAGTAGCCAGATTTGTCTCGGGGTTCCAACCCCGCCATCATATCTTCGGGCAACGTAAGTCTTTCTGGCGGAAAAAAAACTCGATGTAGGCTATGTGAGCCCACGCAAAAGCCATCTAACTTGACTTCTAGAGCTGAGAAAGAAACATCCAGCACCCCTCAGCCAGCTTTCCTCTTCCTCGCCTCCGACCTGCTCAAAACCCCAAGCCCTCTTCTCCATATTTGTGCAAGTACCACTGTCCGGAAACCGTGAAAACAGGCATGGGGCCATACTTCCGAACAGCACTGCATTTT
>NW_011151180.1:0-399 GCF_000146605.3 Meleagris gallopavo | reverse complement strand
CAGTACTGCCTAGGCGCTCACGCACGTCCTCTTTCCTGACTAAAGGGAAGTCTCCCATTCCCCAGACCCTCTCACTAACCTCCAGGCTGTGGGATTCCTGCGGGAGAGCCTTTTCACTGCAGACGGGAGTAAAGAAGGCATTCAGTATCTCTGCCTTCTCAGCATCCCCGTTACCAGAACCCCCCCCTCACTTAGTAAGGGGCCCACGTTCTCTCTAGTTTTCCTTTTGCTGTACACATACTTGAAGAAGCCTTTTTTTATTATCCTTTATCACTTTAGCCAGATTCAATTCCAGACGGGATTTTAGCCTTCCTCGATGCATCCCTGCAGGCCCTGACTCCATTCCTATATTCTTCCCAAGTGGTCAGACCCTTTTTCCACATTTCATGGACCTTCTTC
>NW_011151179.1:0-472 GCF_000146605.3 Meleagris gallopavo | reverse complement strand
CTTTTGGGGATGGCAAGTGCGCTGAAGGGCTGCTAGGTGTAAGAGCAGGCATCTGAATCTGGAGGACTGCTTCCTTTGGTGTGTGGGGTGAGCCCTTAGAATGGGGTGAGTGATTCCTGCTTGATTTCAGAGCTGTGAGCTCTGCTTTTCTGGAGGATCTCAAGCTGGATGGCTGTAATTAATAGGGCTATGTGCTAATTACATCCATGCGGTGGGTGTTTTTTAAGGGCATTGTGTGCATCCTTGTTGTGTTTTAAATTATGTTCTGCGTCTCTTCTGATTTCATTTTGCAGCCTGATGGAGTTGAAGGATTGCCTGGGCTCCTCCAGTCAGTGGTGTGAGATGTGTCCAGCAGGTAATGAACATCATGCACCCCATGTTGGTGCGCTGCTTGTATGCAGGTAGGTTTGCGATGTGATCCGCCTCCCCCATGCTGACCATCCACAGCTAGATCAAGTTGCTCAGAGTCTGA
>NW_011151178.1:0-463 GCF_000146605.3 Meleagris gallopavo | reverse complement strand
CCTTGATGCTACAACTGAAGAGGTGAGCGAGGTGGTGCCTATTTCTTTTGCCTATTTGCTTTGGTTATTTGCTTGGAATGCGCCCTTGTCTTCCCACTCTTCTACAGGAGAATGTTCAGGGAGATGATAAAGCTGTTCATGCCCTTGTCTTTCTTTTCATTTATACTTCTGTTTTTCTTTCCCAGCAGTGTATAGATCATCCCCAAGGGGCTCCTTCTGCCAGGGCCTCTTGTTTTTCCTGCCTCTGACTCTCCTCAGGTAAAGATGCACTTCTCTGACGTACCGACTTGTCAAACCTAAAGATTTGTTTGGGGAAAAAAATACCAAAAGGAAAGATTTGAAGTTGTTTTAAAAGATACTACCATATTTCTTTACAATCTTGTAATCCTTATTGGTGCTAATGCTCCTAATGCACCGCTTGTTCAGTGCTCCAGGGCCCCTCCTGCCGGGGCTACTTTTGTTT
>NW_011151177.1:0-722 GCF_000146605.3 Meleagris gallopavo | reverse complement strand
CGGCCCTTTAACTGTCACCTGGAGATTTTCTCACTTTCAGTCCTTGTGTTGTCTTTCTACGTGGATAGAGAATTCACAAGTGTAAAATCACTGAAACAGTTTCACAAAATGTGTTTCAGCCTGAGATACTCCAAGAGGCTTGTGTGACACAGCCACTGTGTCTGCACAGCCCAATTCATTTCACTAGACTTCTTTCAAAGTCTCAGAACTTAAGTTCTCTTGCACTTGTATTATCACATCAAAGAATACCTGATCCCTAAATCTACATAAATCAGGATATTCAGTCTCTAGGGACTGTAAACTTTAACGTAATGCATAGGATTTTTTCATGATTACATGCACAGTCAACATCTACAAAAAGTTGCTGTAATAGGCATCTTTTTGTTTATCTGTGATGGAAAGGGTAACTGTCTGCAATGACAAAGAATTGCAATGCTGAGAGCAGTTGCTGTCGCTGTTGTTTGGTGCCCTCTCCTGGCTCTAACATAGTGACGCAATTTGGGAATTCCTGCCCAGGTAATGACAATTATTTCCACCCATGCCCAAAGACTAGGCTGAAACCTGCTAAAGCATATACTAGAGAACATAATTTCATTACACAAGCTTAAGAGACTAATAGAATAACAGCCTTTTAGTAGATGTAAATGCAAACCGTATGTTTTATTTTAAAAGCTTATCAAATGCGCACGTTCCCCCACAGAGAATCATTCTTCAGCTGAAAG
>NW_011151176.1:0-360 GCF_000146605.3 Meleagris gallopavo | reverse complement strand
TTAGTTTTTGTCTTTTGTATTTTTCTTTAGTTCTTTTTTTTCTTCCTTGTTTTTTCTTTTCGTTTTTTTTTTAGTTTATTATTTTATTTTCTGTTTTGTATTTTGTTGCCTTGCGTGTCATAGGTTTGGTTTGCTTTTTTTTCCCTTAGTTTTCCTGACTGCTTTCCAATGTTTTCTCGACTTTTCTCGATTTCTTCTTTGCAGTTTCTTTCTTTCTGTTATTTTTTTCCTACGAATATTCCTACGGATTTCTCTGAATTGGCAACTCTTACTCATAACACACAAGTGATCCTTCACACTTATCGCTAACACAACGTGGTAACCACTAGCCACATCCAAGAAAGGTAAATCTTGAGCCTA
>NW_011151175.1:0-446 GCF_000146605.3 Meleagris gallopavo | reverse complement strand
TATAGGGAGCATTGGGGGTGGCTTCGGTGGGGCTTTGGGGGTCTATGTGGGGGTATGAGGTGGGCTATGGAAGGTAAGGGGGCCTCTGAGAGCTGGTCAGCATTTAAACAGCTCTTCTTCCAAGCTCAGGATCGGTGCGTCCCTGTGAGCAAGGAATCGGGAAAAGGTGGCAGGAGACCTGTGTGGATGAGCAAGGAGCTCATGCGCAAGCTCGAAGGAAAGAAGAAGGTCCATGAAATGTGGAAAAAGGGTCTGACCACTTTGGAAGAATATGGAATAAGGAATGTAGTCAGGGCCTGCAGGGATGCAACGAGGAAGGCTAAATCCCGTCTGGAATTGAATCTGGCTAAAGTGATAAAGGATAATAAAAAAGGCTTCTTCAAGTATGTTAACAGCAAAAGGAAAACTAGAGAGAACGTGGGCCCCTTACTAAGTGAGGGGGGGTT
>NW_011151174.1:0-390 GCF_000146605.3 Meleagris gallopavo | reverse complement strand
TTTCACCCATCTACACCCCGTTTTCTCCCCCAAAAGGACCCCCTTTTCAACACCAAAAATACCACACTTGCCCTCCAAGAGAAGTCAGTCTTTCCCACTATTGCCCACTTTTCTCTCACGTACTTGTCATTTTCTCCCAGAAATACCCCATTTCACTTGGAACTTGGGCCTGTGCTTCCAAAAAGATGGTATTTTCTCCCAGGCATACCTGTCTTCTTCAAACTACCGCACGTTTTCTCCCAAAAAGACTAGATGACAAGACCAAATTGGACACTTGCAACCAAGAATAGGACATCTTCTCCCACTAATACCACTTCTCTCCCAAGGATAGGACATTTTCCCTAAATGCTATGGCAGTTCTGCTAAGAAATACTCCTTTCCTTCCCTAAA
>NW_011151173.1:0-597 GCF_000146605.3 Meleagris gallopavo | reverse complement strand
GGGCTGGGGGATGAGCTGCTGGAGAGGAGCTCTGCAGAGAGGGACCCGGGCGGTCCTGGTGGACGGACAGGTTGGCCATGAGCCAGCAGTGTGCCCTCCGTAGGCCAAAAAAGGCCAATGGCAGTTCTGGGGTGCATTAAGAAGAGCGTGTCCAGCAGGTCGAGGGAGGTGACTCCTCCCCCTCTACTCTGCCCTGGTAAGGCCTCATCTGGAGTACTGTATCCAGTTCTGGGCTCCCCAAGTACAAAAAGACAGGGATCTCTTGGAAAGAGTCCAGCGGAGGCCACAAAGATGGTGAACGGCCTGGAGCATCTCCCCTATGAAGAAAGGCTGAGTGAACTGGGTCTGTTTAGCCTTGAGAAAAGAAGACTGAGAGGGGACCTGATCCAGGTTTATAAATATCCGAGGTGTGGCGGCCATAGTGGTGAGGCCAGTCTCTTTTCAGTGGTACGTGGAGACAGGACGAGGGGAAACGGACATCAGCTGCAGCACAGGAAGTTTCGCACGAATGTGCGTAAGAACTTCTTCACGGTGAGGGTGACGGAGCACTGGAACAGGCTGCCCAGGGAGGTTGTGGAGTCTCCTTCTCAGGAGATA
>NW_011151172.1:0-736 GCF_000146605.3 Meleagris gallopavo | reverse complement strand
GAAAAAAAAAAAAAAATAATCACTCACTCCATCACCAAAGAACAAGGCATACTCCAAAGAAAGCACTCCCCAGGTTCACATGCTGCCCCTACTCTTCCCAGCCCTTACATGGGATCAGGGAGGGGTGGAGCCTGGCTCTGCCCCACTCCACAGCCAAACTGCCCCCAGCTGTGCTCGCAGGGCTGCACCCCGCCCCAGGTGTTGCCACAAAAACAGGAGAGCAAGGGAATGCCCAGGCAAAGGCAAGGGCCAAGAGAACATGGAAGGAAATGCCAAGGATGACGGCCCAGACAATACGGCAGGAAACGCCAAAACTGAATGCCGACATGAATGTGGCAACACAAAGCCAAGGGGTCATTAGGCCAAGAGAATGGGGCAAGGAACACAAAAAGAGGAGGACAAGAGAATGTAATAGTGAAAACAGTGCAAGACCAGAGACAAGCAAGACACAGAACAAAGAGGATAGGCAGCCTTCTGGGCACCATGAAGCGCAATTCAGAGCTCTGGGGGAACCCTATTGTGCCGGGCTCTGGAATGGGTAAACGCTGGCGGCTGTGCATCGCCCTTACCTGCTGGGCAGACAATGATCAGTCAGCAAAGTGAGGTTCCGGGGCATTCCGGGAAATGCACATTCCACTTCCTTGCTGTTTCCACAGAGACCAACACATCTCTCCGTGCAGTTGTTACGGCACTTGGGAGCACCGCAGCTCTGCTGCCACCTGTTGGACACAATACA
>NW_011151171.1:0-346 GCF_000146605.3 Meleagris gallopavo | reverse complement strand
ATTTACGGTGCCTGTTCTAATTCTGACCAAGGTTGTAGTTGCAGCTGACTTCCCAAGGCTGCAGTACGTGGTGGTGACACAGCCTTGGGCTTCTGCATTTGTGCTAATCCCACGTTTCCTTTCTCTGTCTCGCAGGTCAGCTCGTGCTGGAAGCAGATGGGATCCCAGAATGAATGAAGGTCAGTGCAGGAGCAGCTGCTGATGGGAGGAAGGAAGTCCATGCGTATGAGCTCTGAAGCATCTGCAGGTATGGTACCGGAGAAGGCAACAATGATGTCGGAGGGCTTCCCAGCAGGAAGCTGTCTCATCCAAATGCTTGCTGAGTGTTTGGAAGCCCAACCCCTTC
>NW_011151170.1:0-653 GCF_000146605.3 Meleagris gallopavo | reverse complement strand
GGCGCACGCTGATGTGTGGAATCAGACTCTGTGACCACAAAGCAGTTATAAAAGCAGGTGTGTTTAATCAGGGCTGCGACTCCGGGTGCAAGGGGGAGAGCTGCTCCTAACTCGCACAGCGTCAGGAAGAAGTGCTGCAGCGAGAGGCCGAACTGATACGTGATCAGTAGTTTCCAGGAATTGGGATCCACGTTCCTTACGTTCCGAGAACCCAGCAGCACGCGGCCCCCCCTCGCGCGTGCGCAGTGAGCGGTGAGGGTCTCCTCATGGTGGCCGTGGGATGCAGAATCCTCATCTTCCCCGCGGAGGCTCGCAGTCTTTCTCCCTGTTCACTTCTGACCCTGCGGAGGGGCAGCCCCCCCAGCCCCGCTTCAGCTCGCCCTGCGGACATCGAATCGCCTCGTTGCCAGGCGTCCTCGGGCTGTTCTCCAACCCTTCTGTTTGCGGCCTTCAGCCCCTCCTTATCCCAGACCCGGAGTCTGCCATCCCTTATTTTTCTGTCATTCTTGCTCCTACAAGCTGTCTCTAACTCCTCCCTCTCCCCCCATCCTTAGTCCCTGCGAAGCCCTTTCCTCGCGTTTTTACTACGGGGCCCTTCTCGCCCTTCAGCACCGGCCCGCACCGCCGTAGCGGACGACCGCGCAGCAGGCGCG
>NW_011151169.1:0-426 GCF_000146605.3 Meleagris gallopavo | reverse complement strand
CCAGAAGAGAGGAGAGAGATCTGGAAAACTAGATTGAGGAACAGAGATAGCAAGGAAATTGGAAAGAACAATAGCAGCTGTTACTGTTGCACTAGAACGCACTAGAACAAGGCCGGAGAACCCAGAGATCCCCTTAAGGAAGAAGTAGGGGGGCCTGGTAGGGTCAGTGCAGTACACTGGCATACACATTCATTCTTTTTCAAGGTCTCATAGATATGTGCTCATGGCCCTTTCTGCAACTCCTAAAGAGGGAATTAAGCACCTGTCAAATGAATGAAAACTACTAGGTCTTTCGTGGATTAAGGACTTCTCTCTTGACTTTGGAGGGTACTTGGCCTGTATTACCCCAATTAACTGATTTGTTACTATCATCTTTGGTATTACCATTCCTAGGGTACAAGTTATGATCCACCATGGATGTAATAC
>NW_011151168.1:0-381 GCF_000146605.3 Meleagris gallopavo | reverse complement strand
GGTTTTAGAGGTGTGAAGGAAATGTCTTTAACATACAGAGCTGATAAGCAACAGAAACCTGAGTTCAAAAACTTGCTTGCTTAAAAGAAGCAACAGCTGCCACACAGACATAAGTGAGATTTAAGGAAGGGGGGGAAAAAAAAACCCTCCAAGTAGAGAACACAAAAAAAATCTGCCTCTTGTCTGTGTCATCAATTTACTACAGTGGCTTTAACAGAGATAATACACAAATACTGTTCTCCTCATTGTGTCGGCTTTTTTTGTTGTTTGTTCAGAGGCACCTCTGTGTTAAATTAGACTGTAGTTCCCCTGTACTAGCATTTAATTAATAGTTAGGAACAAACTGAATGTTTAAGAACGTTAAGCGGAATTATAAAAAAT
>NW_011151167.1:0-639 GCF_000146605.3 Meleagris gallopavo | reverse complement strand
CTGCCTATCCTCTTTGTTCTGTGTCTTGCTTGTCTCTGGTCTTGCACTGTTTTCACTATTACATTCTCTTGTCCTCCGATTTTTGTGTTCCTTGCCCCATTCTCTTGGCCTAATGACCCCTTGGCTTTGTGTTGCCACATTCATGTCGGCATTCAGTTTTGGCGTTCCCTGCCGTATTGTCTGGGCCGTCATCCTTGGCATTTCCTTCCATGTTCTCTTGGCCCTTGCCTTTGCCTGGGCATTCCCTTGCCCTCCTGTTTTTGTGGCAACACCTGGGGCGGGGTGCAGCCCTGCGAGCACAGCTGGGGGCAGTTTGGCTGTGGAGTGGGGCAGAGCCAGGCTCCACCCGTCCCTGATCCCATTGAAGGGCTGGGAAGAGTAGGGGCAGCATCTGAACCTGGGTAGTGCTTCCTTTGAAGTATGCCTTGTTCTTTGGTGATGGAGTGAGTTTTTGGTTTTTTTTTTTCTTCCTCCATTGTGGAGCTGCTCTCTCTGTTTTTTAGCAGGGAACCCTGAGCGTACTTAAGGGGCTGGTAGGTATTTGGACCTGGAAGCTGCTTCCTTCACTTGAGAGTGTGGGGGAGTATTGGTCCTTGGAATGGGGTAAGTGGTTTCTTTTTTCTTTCAGGGCTGTGATCT
>NW_011151166.1:0-594 GCF_000146605.3 Meleagris gallopavo | reverse complement strand
AAGTGGAGGGCGGGCTTAGCGGGAAACGCCCACTTCCGGTCGTATGGCCACGCCTGCTCTCTTAGCTCCGCCCACCACTTGGCGTTCCCAAAGGGGCCGATGGGAGGCAACTGGTGGGCGAATGGGGTAAACTGGTGGCAACTTGTAGGAACTGATGGGCAACTGGAGGCAACTGGTGGCCAGTGGGGTGAACCTGTCCGTGAAATTCCTGGGGGTGGTTTGGTCAGGAAAGACCAAAGTACTGCCCAGTGCTGTCATAGATAAGGTTCAGGCGTTCCCAGTCCCTACAACATCGAAGCAGCTGCAAGAGTTTCTAGGTGTATTGGGTTATTGGCGTTCTTTTATGCCTCACCTAGCGCAGCTGCTAAGGCCACTGTACAGACTCACAAGAAAGGGGCAGCTTTGGGATTGGGGGAAAACAGAACAGGACACTTTCCAACAAGTAAAACTGGCAGTTCAACAAGCCCAGGCATTGGGTGTATTTGATCCTACCCTCCCAGCCGAGTTGGATGTTTGCGTCACTCAAGATGGCTTTGGTTGGGGCCTGAGGCAACAACACCCGAGTTCTGTTTGGACCCCCATTGGTTTCTGGGC
>NW_011151165.1:0-787 GCF_000146605.3 Meleagris gallopavo | reverse complement strand
GTGTGACGCGGGGAACTACCAGCATGTCAGTCTCACCTCTGTGCTGGTCACGGATCATGGAGCAGATCATCCTGGAAGTGACTCTCAAGCACACATTCCAGTGCGTCACCACCCTGTGCGTGAAAAGCTTCCTCCTAATAACCAACCTAAACCTCCCCTGTCTCACTTCAAAACCATTTCCCCTTGTCCTATCGCTATCCACCCTCCTAAACAGCCGTTGCCCCCTCCTGCTTATGCGCTCCCTTCGAGTCTTGGAAGGCTGTCATGAGCTATCTCCAGAGCTTTCTCTTCTCCCACACAAACAATCCCAGTTCCCTCAACATTTCTTTCTAAGAGAGGTGCTCCAGCCCACTGATCATCTTCGTGGCCCTTCTCTGGACCTGCTCCAAAACGCTCCACATCATTCCTGTGCTGGAGCCCCCAGGCCTGGACGCAGTGCTGCACATGGGGCCGCACACCAGAGCCGAGTCAGGGGGACAATCACCTCCCCTCTCCCTGCTGGTCGCTCCTCTTTGAATGCAGCCCAGGATACAGTTGGCCTTCTGGGCTGCAAGTGCGCACTACTGGCTTATGTCCAGCTCTTTGTCCACCAGGATCCCCGAGTCCTCCGCAGGGCTGCTCCCAAGGGCTTCTACGCCCAGTTGGTACAAGCATCTGGGTTTCCCCTTCATCAGGGACATCAACAGTGGGGTTGAGTGCACCCTAAGGACACCAAGCTGTGGGGTGCAGTGACACAGCAGAGGGGACGGGATGCCATCCACAGAGACCTCAACAGGCTGAGCAGTGG
>NW_011151164.1:0-441 GCF_000146605.3 Meleagris gallopavo | reverse complement strand
GTCTGAGGTGTCTGTGAATCAGTTGTCTGAGGATTCTACGAGGATGCTGAGGATACCAGCTCCTGTAGGTTGGATTTGCTTTCACGTTCTGTCGCTGTTTTCCCCGATTCTAGATTCTGTGTCTCTGTGAGGGATTTCTGGGCTTCAGCTGTGTGGTGATCCCGATTCCTCCCTAAGAGCAGAGATTCCCCGATTTGTAGCTGTGCAATATGATGTCTGTCCATATCCACCCCCGTGCCCAGTGCGTGGAATAGTTCTGAGTGGCTGACACAACCCAAGCAAAATCAATTTCTGTAGATTATTCAAAAAACTAAAACCCCTTTGCTTTAGTTTCTGCTCCCTGCTCTTGTTTATTTCTGTTCTCCCTTGCTTCACACGTAACTTCCAAATGTGGCATTTTGCAGATAACGTTTTTTCCCCCTTTTATCCCTTGATGGCCCC
>NW_011151163.1:0-340 GCF_000146605.3 Meleagris gallopavo | reverse complement strand
AGAGAGAGAGAGAGAGAGCAGGGACAGCTTGTTGTCAGTATCATAAACAACCAAAAATGGAGGGAGAACTGAGGCATATAACAAAATAAAAAATCAGAAAAAAATGCCAAAAAATACCTAAAAATCGGGGCTGCTCCTCCTTTTCCCCCTCGAGGTGACAGGATAGAACCCGGGGCTTCCCGAGGCCGTTTTCGGGTTTCAGGGAGCAAGGAGTTAATATTTATTATTTTTTTGTTGATGAATTCTTTGGGAAGGCAAAAGCCTCCTCTAACTCGCCACCGACAATGGGGAAATGTGAAAATCCCTTTCGGGAGGCAGAGGTAGGGGGAGATGGGAGTGC
>NW_011151162.1:0-509 GCF_000146605.3 Meleagris gallopavo | reverse complement strand
TGCTACATCACTCTCCCCCAAATGAAGTTCAATACATTCTAGCTGCTCTCTCACATAAAGAGCAACTCCACCACCCGTCTAGCCAGCCGATCTTTCCTAAAAAGCACATAGCCCTCCATGACAACATTCCAGTCATGCGAGCTGTCCCACCACGTCTCCGTGATCGCAATGAGATCATGACCTCACGACTGCACGCAGAACTCCAGCTCTTCCTGTTTATTCCCCATGCTACGCTCATTAGTATACGGGCACTTAAGAGAAGCAGCATCCCCCCACCCCTCTCCAAGCCTTTGAACTCCACTGTCTCCACCCATCAAGTTCTGTTTGGAGCTTCGAACTGCCCCCTGAGTCCCAGCGGTCCTCATTTTGTCCCCTTCCCCCTTCATACCTAGTTTAAACACCTGTCAATAAGTCCCGCCAGTTCCTCAGCTAGAACTCTCTTTCCCCATGAAGACAGGCTGCATCCATTTGCAGCCATCATGCCAGGTGCCGAGTAAATTGCCCCATGA
>NW_011151161.1:0-324 GCF_000146605.3 Meleagris gallopavo | reverse complement strand
TTTTTTTGTCAGGGAAATGCCATTTCAGTTGTTAGTTGCGATGGTTGTTGGTGGGTGTTTGCAAAATATTGGTCATGTAGACAAGCAGTGCTCTCGCACCAAAGAAGTGAGAAATGTCCTGTGCATGCAGTCTTGTCCACGAGCCTTCCACTCAGAGACGTTTAGTGCCTCTAAATGCCTGCAGAAATGGTGGGGGGATAAATGGGAAGAGATGAGGTGCAGTTTGTGTGCATGCGGTGTACACGGAGCAGGCGTCACCCACTGAGAGCTCGGAGCCCTGCAGAGCGTCGTGGGTTTGTTTTCCTTCCTTGTAGCAGCGTGGTG
>NW_011151160.1:0-418 GCF_000146605.3 Meleagris gallopavo | reverse complement strand
CTAGGGTTCCCCCAGAGCTCTGAATTGCGCTTCATGGTGCCCAGAAGGCTGCCTATCCTCTTTGTTCTGTGTCTTGCTTGTCTCTGGTCTTGCACTGTTTTCACTATTACATTCTCTTGTCCTCCTATTTGTGTGTTCCTTGCCCCATTCTCTTGGCCTAATGACCCCTTGGCTTTGTGTTGCCACATTCATGTCGGCATTCAGTTTTGGCGTTCCCTGCCGTATTGTCTGGGCCGTCATGCTTGGCATTTCCTTCCATGTTCTCTTGGCCCTTGCCTTTGCCTGGGCATTCCCTTGCCCTCCTGTTTTTGTGGCAACACCTGGGGCGGGGTGCAGCCCTGCGAGCACAGCTGGGGGCAGTTTGGCTGTGGAGTGGGGCAGAGCCAGGCTCCAGCCCTCCCTGATCCCATTTAAGGGC
>NW_011151159.1:0-551 GCF_000146605.3 Meleagris gallopavo | reverse complement strand
CTTCACGGTGAGGTGACGGAGCACTGGAACAGGCTGCCCAGGGAGGTTGTGGAGTCTCCTTCTCTGGAGATATTCAAGTCTCGCCTGGACGCCTACCTGTGCGACCTGGTGTAGGGAACCTGCTTTGGCAGGGGGGTTGGTCTCGATGATCTCTAGAGGTCCCTTCCAACCCCTACAATTCTGTGATTCTGTGATTCTGTGATTCTGTGAAATGGCCTCCTGTCACTGAACCAGTCAAAATTATTAGAAGTACTTCATGTTAATAAGGATTCTCTAACCATTCAAAGTTTCTGCTTAACAAAGTTATATATAAAAATACCAAAAACAAAACATACTTGTTAAATAGAATGTTTTCTATGTATTTTTCTTTACTATATACTATTATATAGTATATTTATATATATATATACTATAATATTTACTATTTCTATCCTATGGATTAAAATCTATCCCTTAAACCTTCCTTATGATATTGTAGCATGCAGGTTATGTATTTGAAACAAAGCACATTTTCACTTGCATCATCCCAAAGGCTAATGTCAACCTGTTTG
>NW_011151158.1:0-452 GCF_000146605.3 Meleagris gallopavo | reverse complement strand
GCATGTCAACTGGCAGCACTGTGTTATCTGAAGAGTTTCAACGTGAGTCACTTGTCCCTTCTGCCTCCAGTTAGTGCAGTTCTCGACCACTCTTGCTGTGCAGGTGTGGGATGCCCGTATTGCCAAGCTCAGTCAGTGTTTGTAAAGGCTCCCTCCTCACTAAGTCTCACTCTTCCACATGTCTTTAAAAGATTTCAAATGATGTGCAGGAAATCTGTATGTAATCCACTGTTTCTCTTGTCAGAAGCAGAACGACTCTGAGAAGCTGACGGGTGCATTTCCTACAGTCTGTTCCCTTTTCTGTAATACAGCTGAAAACACACCACTAAGCTTATTGGCATGGGAGGGAGAGGGGCAGACTGAGTAGCTCCCACATTCTTGTTGCACAGACAGTCAGCAGAGCTTAATCAGGCTTAATTCTTTGCCTTATGAAATGCAGTTAATTTTCCACT
>NW_011151157.1:0-462 GCF_000146605.3 Meleagris gallopavo | reverse complement strand
CTACGGTGTGTAGGGAGCTGGACTGGTTGGACCACCACGATTGATAGATCCTCTGGTATTGACTAACCAGGTGGCTTCTAGCCAAATGCTTCTCCCAGTGCTTAAATGTACCGCCTCCCATTGCTTTCAGCATAGTTTTTAACAACCCATTGTATCGTTCAATCTTACCTGAGGCTGGTGCATGGTAGGGAATATGGTAAATCCACTCAATACCATGACCTTTAGCCCAGGTATCTGCAAGAGAATTTTTAAAATGAGTCCCATTATCTGACTCAATTCTTTCTGGGGTACCATGTCGCCACAGGACTTGTGTCTCAAGACCTAGTATGGTATTTCGGGCGGTAGCGTGGGGTACTGCATAGGTTTCAAGCCACCCAGTTGTTGCCTCCACCATGGTGAGCACATAACGCTTACCATTACGAGATCGTGGCAAGGTGATATAATCAACCTGCCATGCCTCCC
>NW_011151156.1:0-612 GCF_000146605.3 Meleagris gallopavo | reverse complement strand
AATTATAGGCCTGGTCAGCCTCACCTCTGTCCCTGGAAAAGGTGATGGAACAGCTTGTGCTGGATACCATCTCCAGACAACTGGGAGAAAAGGAGGTTATCAGGAGTAGTCAGCATGGGTTCACCAAGAGGAGGTCGTGCTCGACCAACTTGGTGGCCTTCTATGATGCTGTCACATGCTGGGTGGATGGGGGAAAGAGCGGTAGATGTAATCTACCTTGATTTTAGAAAGGCATTTGATACTGTCTCCCACGACATCTTTATAACAAAGCTGAGGAAGTGTGGGATAGACGAGTGGACAGTGAGGTGGGTTGAGAACTGGCTGACTGGCAGAGCGCAGAGGGTCGTCGTTGGTGGTGCAGAGTCTGACTGGAGACCTGTAACCAGTGGTGTCCCCCAGGGGTCTGTGCTGGGTGCGGTCTTGTTCAACATCTTCATCAATGACCTTGATGAGGGGATAGTGGCCACCCTCAGCAAGTTTGCTGATGATACGAAGTTGGGAGGATTGGCTGACACGCCTGAAGGCTGTGCTGCCATTCAGCGAGACCTGGACAGGCTGGAGAGCTGGGGCAGGTAAGAAACCGGATGAGATTCAACACAAGCAAGTGTAGGG
>NW_011151155.1:0-444 GCF_000146605.3 Meleagris gallopavo | reverse complement strand
TCTAGTCTTTTTGGGAGAAAACGTGAGTTGGTTGAAGAAACAGGTATGCCTGGGAGAAAATATCATCTTTTTGGAAGCACAGGCCCAATTTCCAAGTGAAATGTGGTATTTCTGGGAGAAAATGACAAGTACGTGGGAGAAAAGTGGGCAACTGTGGGAAAGACTGACTTCTCTTGGAGGGCAAGTGTGGTATTTTTGGTGTGAAAAGGGGTCCTTTGGGGAGAAAACGGGGTGTAGATGGGAGAAAATGTCCTGTTGAGGAGTGTCCAGCAGTATTTTTGAGAGAAAAGGGAAGGTACTTGTCAGAAAAGTGCTCTTTCTGGGAGAGAGTAGCATAGTTGGTTGGAAAATGCCACCCATTTGTGAGAATGCTGCTTTGTTTCCGGGAGAAAATAGCATTCTTTGTGGAGAAGATGTCCTCTTTTGGATGGAAAAGTAGTACTT
>NW_011151154.1:0-467 GCF_000146605.3 Meleagris gallopavo | reverse complement strand
ATCCAGAGTACAGCCACAAACGCGAAGCCAAGGATGGAACCCCGCTCCTGTAAGCAAGGAGAGCTGGGCTGTTCAGCCTCCTGGAGAAGTGAAGGCTCCAAGGGAACCTGGTAACAGCCTTTCAATACCTAAAGGAAAGAACAAGGGAAAATGGAGGTGAAATCTAAGGAAAATGTCTTGTACAGTGAGGGTGCTGAGGCAGTGGCACAGGTTGCCGGAGACATGGTGAATGTGCTGGCCCTTTTCTAGGTGAGCCTGGCTCAGACTCTGAGCAACTTGATCTAGCTGTGGATGGTCAGCATGGGGGAGTCGGATCACATCGCAAACCTACCTGCATACAAGCAGCGCACCAACATGGGGTGCATGATGTTCATTACCTGCTGGACAGATCTCACACCACTGACTGGAGGAGCCCAGGCAATCCTTCAACTCCATCAGGCTGCAAAATGAAATCAGAAGAGACGCAG
>NW_011151153.1:0-902 GCF_000146605.3 Meleagris gallopavo | reverse complement strand
CTCTTTTGATGGAACCCAGGATACCATTTGCTTTCTGAGCTGCAAGGGCACACTGCTGGCTCATGTTAAGTTTTTTATCTATCAAGACCCCCAGGTCCTTCTCTGCAGGGCTGCTCTCAAGGACCACTCCTTCCAGTCTGTATGGATGCCTGGGATTCCTCCAGCCCAAGTGCAAAACTCTGCACTTTGTTGTGTTGAACCTCATCAGGTTCACGCGAGCCCACTTTTCTAGCCTCTTGAGGTCCCTCTCAACAGCATCCCTTCCTTCAACTGTGTCAACTGCACCACTCAGCTTGGTGTCATCAGCAAACTTGCTGAAGGTGCACTCGATTCCATCATCGATGTCATTGATAAAGATGTTAAAGAGCACTGGTCCCAAGACAGACCCCTGGGGGACGCTGCTCATTACTGACCTCCACCTGGATATAGAGCCATTAATCACCACCCTCTGTCTGCAGCCTTTCAACCAGTTTCTTATCCATCGAGTGGTCCACCCATCAAATCCATATCCCTCCAATTTGGAGATAAGGATGTGGTGGGGGACCATGTCAAAGGCCTTGCTCAAGTCCAGGTAAATGACATCGGTCGCCTTTTCCTTGTCCACTGATGCCATCACTCCATCATAGGCCACCAGATTGGTCAAGCATGACCTTCCCCTGGTGAAGCTGTGCTGACTGTCTCTGATTACATGCCCATTCCTCATGTGATCAAGCTTGTTATCCAGGGTGATCTGTTCCATGATCTTCCCAGGCACAGAGGTGAGATTTACTGGTCTGTAGTTCCTGGGGTCCTCCTTGCTCCCTTTCTTGTAAATGGGAGTGACATGACCCTTCCTCCAGTCATCCGGGACCTCACCTGACAGCCACGACTTTTCAATATGATGGAGAGCGGCTCGGCAACCA
>NW_011151152.1:0-640 GCF_000146605.3 Meleagris gallopavo | reverse complement strand
GAGCAAATTAATAAGGTGCCATCAGTGAAGAATGTAGATGTGTCACAGCTTTGTGATGCCTTGAACTCCAGAGTATGCCACAGATGGAGCAGAGAGGAAGATCTGGCTCTTCTGTTGTGAGCTCATCCATTTGGTCAGCAGAATGACACCACATGCTGCATGGGGACAGGTGCAAAAGGCACAGTGGGTGCCCTAAGCACAGGGCTGTGGTGGCATTCAGGATGGCCAAGAAGACCTCCCTTCTGGCCCTCAGCTGATGCTCAGGAAGGAGGGGTCTGTCTCACAGATTTTCCACCACAGTTGACAAGCACCAGCACACAGCCAGGATCAGCCCAGGCACCTTGGTCATCACTGAGTGCCTGTGTGTGAGCAGTGCAGTCCCTGCTGAATAACGACCAAGGATTGAGATGAGGGGCTCACACACAGACACCTCACTGTACACATCTGAACTCAGCTAAGAGCACTCCTGGCTCCCATGGTTCTGTGAGGAACTGATTCCATTTCAGCCCCAGGGATGCCGATTTCAGCAGATGGGATTCCTAACCCTTGAGTTAGGTTGGGATGGACTGATAGAATCAGAACAAAGGGAAATGGATTTTAGTTAAAAAGGGGAGACTGAGGTCAGATGTTAAAAAAGGCA
>NW_011151151.1:0-507 GCF_000146605.3 Meleagris gallopavo | reverse complement strand
GACGTATCAGTGTTGTCACCCAAGCAGACCCCACTGCTTTGGCTTTGTAATTTCTTTGTCAGATGTTTGCAGAGTAGAGGATGCTATGGGAAGGATTTATTTTGAAGGGAAGGAATGCCCCTATTGATGCAGCTATCTGAA
This sequence comes from Meleagris gallopavo, assembly GCF_000146605.3. Taxonomy (NCBI): domain Eukaryota; kingdom Metazoa; phylum Chordata; class Aves; order Galliformes; family Phasianidae; genus Meleagris; species Meleagris gallopavo. Next base: position 366 of record NW_011151151.1, on the reverse strand, counting down.
GCCTTGCTCTACTTTTCATGAACGTTCAAAACATCTGTGTTGAAACTGATGGACTGACAGTCCTGGGAGGGAGGAGGGTAAAGCTATTTTCTTATTATTGACTTCAATCTTTCATAAGCCAGTTGAAAGATGGAAATAAAGCCTGTGGCTTTTTCAACCCTTCTGTTCCAGATAGCCCTGTCAAAGGCAAGTGTGAGGGGCTCCAGGTGCTATGTGGATCCAAAGTTCAGCAGCTGAAAAGAATGAGTAGCTTCATTGTAACAGGGTCACATGTGATTTTGGAGCAAACTTGCTGCAGCTTTTTGGAACAGGCTGCCCAGGGAGGTGGTGGAGTCACCGTGCTCAAGAGCCACGGGGTTGTGGCAC
>NW_011151150.1:0-641 GCF_000146605.3 Meleagris gallopavo | reverse complement strand
CTAATATTTATGGATCCAAATAGATTTGATGAATAAGTATAATTAGTTCAGTGTTACAAATGAAGAAACAAATCTAGAGTTTTCAACCAAATCATGGAACAGGATTACTTCTTACGCAAGTAAAGCCTATCATGTTATTGCTTGACAATGAAAAAGACTTTGTGGTACAAACATTCATATATAAGAGGACAGATTTGTGGAATTATATTTCAGTCAGAATTAATCCAGCCATCACTTCTGATTTTTGAAGAAATTGGCATCTGGTAACAGCTTGTATTTTTACAGCAGTACTCTTTAGTTACAGAGCTCACCTTTGAAAGCAATTTTGCCAACAGAACTATCAAGAGCAACAAAAATTGGGCTTGAAGTATCCCAGAAGACATGTATCTACTTCCCCTGAGAGTTAGAGAAATCTGTCTCATAAGATGAGCTACTGGGGTTTTGATGATTGAGTAATCCTTCTTAACCTTGTATCCTGCAGGGAAAAGGGGCTTGGAATAACAGCTATCAGCTTCCAGAAACCAGAAGACATACAGGCAGACAAAGCTGTTCATTCAGATACTTCTCTTTTCTGAAGTTCTACCTAGGCTTAATGTGTTATTGTTAGAACAATAGCAGTTAGGGTGCCTAAACCACACTTC
>NW_011151149.1:0-398 GCF_000146605.3 Meleagris gallopavo | reverse complement strand
GCAGCTGCCCACATTGCCTTTTGTCCCACATGCCGTAGCTTCTGATGTAACCAACGGGCGATGTTCTCGGATGGTGAATTCTCAATCCATCAAACTCAGGCCAGCATCTCTGCTTCATCATTTCCCGGTGACTGTAGGGGCTGATGACCAGAAACATGGTAGACACGTACAGTCCTGTGTTTGACTGTATTCCATATGTCTAACCACATGTCCTTGCCCCAGATTGGCCAGGCATGGATAGTCCATTCTTGGGTGGCCCACTGTGCAATCCACAAAGGGAGCCCTCGGTACACAGCCCAACTATCCGTACAGATGTTCAGGATACCATCACCGGGTTCCTTAGTTATAACCATCCACACGGCTCGCAGTTCTGCCCATTGGCTGCTCTGACCATCCCC
>NW_011151148.1:0-633 GCF_000146605.3 Meleagris gallopavo | reverse complement strand
GTGCCGTACTGTGCTGAAGCTTCAGCATTCTGGTGACATTCTGAATATTTCTGGCCATGGATGTAGCGGTGTTCATGCAAAGAAGGATGTGAGGCACCCTCACTTGTTGCAATCAGCAGCATTTATTCAGAGTGCGTGAGTGAGAAGGAGGGGACTGGGAGGCAAACCAGAAGCATTTCTGCGGTTGTGAGAGAAGATCAGGTTTGTGTCCTGAGGCCCAGGAGAACCTCATGACGTCCATCAGAGCCACGTGCAAGGGCTTGCACCTGGGTCGAGGAAACCCCCGCTACTAATACAAGCTGAGGCATGAAAGGATGGAGAGCAGCCGTAACAAAAAGGACTTGGGCATACTGGTGTGTGGCAGCAGCTGGACATGAGCCAGCAATGTACCCTTGCAGACCAGGAAGCCAGTATCCTGGTCCAAGCAGTGTGGCCAGCAGGGAAAGGGAGGAGATCCTGCCCCTCTGCTGTGTGCTGTGCTGTGAGAGCTCACTTGGAGTGCTGCATCCAGATGAGGAGTCCTGAGCACAGGAGAGACGTGGAGCTGTTGGAGCTCATCCAGAGGAGGGCCACGCAAGCGATTCAAGGGATGGAGCACCTCCGTATGAGGACAGGCTGAGAGAGCTGGGGTTG
>NW_011151147.1:0-418 GCF_000146605.3 Meleagris gallopavo | reverse complement strand
TTCTGGGCACCATGAAGCGCAATTCAGAGCTCTGGGGGAACCCTATTGTGCCGGGCGTCTGGAATGGGTAAACGCTGCGGGTGTGCATGCCTTACCTGCTGGGCAGACAATGACCAGTCAGCAAAGTGAGTTCCGGGGCATGCCGGGAAATGCACATTCCACTTCCTTGCTGTTTCCACCGAGACCAACACATCTCTCCGTGCAGTTGTTACGGCACTTGGGAGCACCGCAGCTCTGCTGCCACCTGTTGGACACAATACAGTCATGAAGGCACTGCCCTGCATCCGGGCCTCTTGCACAAACCTGTGCTCCTTGCTCGGAGCACATGGCTGCACTCTGTGCACGATGTTGCTTACCACCAGAGAAGGCTCAGGTACCCAACACCATTTTGGCTTCCATCTTGTCTGAGAACTGCTCA
>NW_011151146.1:0-301 GCF_000146605.3 Meleagris gallopavo | reverse complement strand
GTGGTCCGTGGAAGAGAACAGGATGAAGGTCAGCCTGAATCTCTTCCTGATCTTACTTGCTTTCGTGTCTCCAATTCCTGACTTTGCCAGCTGTCTCAGCTGGCCCGGAATTGGGACAAAAAGCTGCTCCTTCCCGAGGAGCAGCATCCCTTAGAGACCAAGTGCCAGCCCTCCAGCTGGCTCTCCCGGCTTGGTCTAACCACCTGCCCCATCAAGATCGAGGATGGGAACAAAAGCCACGTCCTTCACAGACCGACTGAGGCCAAGAGCCAGCCCTCCAACTGGCTCTGCTGGTTTGGCC
>NW_011151145.1:0-665 GCF_000146605.3 Meleagris gallopavo | reverse complement strand
TTCCACCTTGACGTCAAGACACCCTGCTGCTGATACACATCCTTAGTAAGTGACTAACAGTTTGGTTTGAGCTTTGTTAGCTTCTCTAAGGTTACATCTTCGCACACATAGGACCCCTTAGACACAACCTCTTGGATGCGTCTGGGACTCGGCGCGGATCCAGCTGTGCTGAGGATCCTTTCCGCTGCGGTTTGAGGAGCTCAGACAGCAAGGGGGTCCGATCTGAACCTCGTGACACAGCGGGAGGGCCTCCTGTATGCGTGTGTTTAACCCTGCCCTCTGCGTGGAAAATAACCAAGCGTATCCAGCCATCTCCAGCCTCGCTAGCTCACCGTTCTATCACTACAGAATATCTACATTACATCGGGACATTCCTGCTTCTCTCAGGAGCGTATATTGTAGCTGTACCCATCTGTTATAAACTGGCAGAGCCTGCACAATGGCAGCTAGGGACACCAGCTGATTACAAGAGTCATGGAGTGAACTCCGGTCCCAAATCCTTAGATGAATGGGCTCATGACAACTGTTACAACTGAGAAACAAGACATCCCTGGGGACCATCAAGGGATAAAAGGGGGAAAAAACGTTATCTGCAAAATGCCACGTTTGGAAGTTACGTGTGAAGCAAGGGAGAACAGAAATAAACAAGAGCAGGGAGCAGAAAC
>NW_011151144.1:0-622 GCF_000146605.3 Meleagris gallopavo | reverse complement strand
GCTCTAGCTGCCACCTGTTGGACACAATACAGTCATTAAGGCACTGCCCTCGCATCCGGGCCTCTTGCACAAACCTGTGCTCCTTGACTCGGAGCACATGGCTGCACTCTGTGCACCATGTTGCTTACCACCAGAGAAGGCTCAGCTACCCAACACCATTTTTGCTTCCATCTTGTCTGAGAACTGCTCATTATGCACAGCCCTCATCTTTGCTTTGCTTTGGTGAGGTGGGGACTGCCATTGCTTACCTCAGTCCCACACACCCCTTCCCATCCCACACTGCCATGGCAGATCAGGTTCTGGACCACCTGAGGACCCAAACAGCCAGGAGTCTTTGGGTCCTGACGAGATGAGTCCCAGAGTTCCGAGGGAATTCACCGCTGCAGTCACCGAGCCACTCTCCATGCTATTTCAGAAGTCGAGGCAGTCAGGTCAAGTCCCTGCTGAGGAGAAAAAAGGTGACAGCACACCTCTTAGGAAGGATAGAAAGTGTGACGCGGGGAACTACCAGCATGTCAGTCTCACCTCTGGGCTGGTCACGGATCATGGAGTAGATCATCCTGGAAGTGACTCTCAAGCACACATTCCAGTGCGTCACCACCCTGTGCGTGAAAGCTGCCTC
>NW_011151143.1:0-450 GCF_000146605.3 Meleagris gallopavo | reverse complement strand
TATTCCCCATCTATTTATAGAACAGGAATGGGATGAATAGCAAAGTGTCCTGGGAGATGAATGCCCACTGCGAGGAGCTGAGCTGCCCACCCAGGCTGTAAAGCGGCCCGGTGCTTGGACTCCTTGTTCTCAATGGCACCAGCTGTGTGCCGCTGTGTTCCCCAGATGTCTCTTGGGAAGCATAAAATGTGCCTTGGTGCTGCCCAACAGCACACTGTCCCCATGGTTCCCCACCCTGTGGCAGGTTTCTAGCCTGATTTGTCTAACTCCCTTTCTGTACTCTTCCAGGGTGCTGTTTGTGCCGCTACAGATGAGGAGCGGCTGGCCAGAATGCAGGACGTCATCCAGCAGCTGCCCGCTCCTCACTACAGGTCAGTGCTGCCCTCAGCCTGCTGAGCTCAGCCCTGCTGCACTTCAGAGGGCACTGGTGCCATTCCAGGCTTGTGTCAC
>NW_011151142.1:0-373 GCF_000146605.3 Meleagris gallopavo | reverse complement strand
AATGTAATGGAGTGTAATTGGGAGGAACTGGGAGGAAGTTTCTCGGAGTCGTGGTCTTTGTGGGTGCATATGTCCCATTTAGGGAAGGATAGGAGTATTTCTTAGCAGAACTGCCATAGCATTTAGGGAAAAAGTCCTATCCTTGGGAGAGAAGTGGTATTTGTGGGAGAAGATGTCCCATTCTTGGTTGCAAGTGTCCAATTTGGTCTTGTCATCTAGTCTTTTTGGGAGAAAACGTGCGGTAGTTTGAAGAAAACAGGTATGCCTGGGAGAAAATACCATCTTTTTGGAAGCACAGGCCCCATTTCCAAGTGAAATGTGGTATTTCTGGGAGAAAATGACAAGTACGTGGGAGAAAAGTGGGCAATAGTGG
>NW_011151141.1:0-354 GCF_000146605.3 Meleagris gallopavo | reverse complement strand
GGAACCAAGGTGGGTAGGTCTGTTCCAGGTGCTAGCTAATGCCCCACACAACAGTAAAAATTAAAGAACAAACTTTGTGGATACATCATACTAGAGTTAAGAAGGTCCCTCGAACACAATGGGAACTGAAGTCAGCTGGATCCTTAAAACTGTAAATCCAAGGACAGTAATACGGGCTCTTATAATTGTTAGAAATGTTCATTTAGTTAAGTGCAGCATTTGATGTAAATGCTTATGCATCTCTTGTAAAAAAAAAAAATCATTGCAAAGTATGTTTGGTATGTGGGCAAGCTAAGGATTTAAACATTTCACTTCTTGTTGTCCCTGATAATTTTAAGGCGAGTAATCAAACAG
>NW_011151140.1:0-678 GCF_000146605.3 Meleagris gallopavo | reverse complement strand
AATTATTTTATATTTTTGTTTTTATTTTTATTTTTATTTTTATTTTTATTTTTTATTTTTTATTTTTTTATTTTTATTTTCATTTCTTTATTATTTTTATTTACGCGTCCACGTATTTGTCTATTTATTTATTTAATTCGTTTGTATTTCTAAAATTCTTATTATTTCTTTATTTCTTCCTGCATTTTAATCGTTTTTTTATTTTTTATTTTTTAACTTTTTCGTTATTTTATTTATTTCATTTATTTCTTTATCATTTTCGTTTATGCGTCCACGTGTTTGTCTGTTTGTTTATAATTCCGTTATTTGTTCATTTCAATTTTTTTATTTTTTATTTATTTACGTGCCCGCGTATTTGTCTCTTTGTTTTTTAAAATGTTGTTTTTATTGTTACTTATTGTTGTTATTTATTTATTTATTTGCTTGCTTATTTATCGGCTCGCTCGCTCATTTATTTATTCATTCATTCATTCATTCATTCATTCATTCATTCATTCATTCATTCATTCATTCATTCATTCCTCGTGTTTATTTCTTATCGTATTTTCCCTTTTAATTTTCGTTTTATCGATCTTTAGGTGTTCCGTCCCCGTCCCCGCCCCGCCCCGCCCCGTCCCGTCCCGTCCCCGGTTTCGCGATTTGTTGATTGATTGATTGATTGATTGGATTTTGTTGTTG
>NW_011151139.1:0-731 GCF_000146605.3 Meleagris gallopavo | reverse complement strand
GGAGGAGTTAGAGACAGCTTATAGGAGCAAGAATGACAGAAAAATAAGGGATGGCAGACTCCGGGTGTGGGATAAGGAGGGGCCGAAGGCCGCAAACAGAAGGGTTGGAGAACAGCCCGAGGACGCCTGGCAGCGAGGCGATTCGATGTCCGCAGGGCGAGCTGAAACGGGGCTGGGGGGGCTGCCCCTCCCGCAGGGTCAGAAGTGAACAGGGAGAAAGACTGCGAGCCTCCGCGGGGAAGATGAGGATTCTGCATCCCACGGCCACCAGGAGGAGACCCTCACCGCTCACTGCGCACTGTGCACGAGCGGTAGATGTAGTCTACCTTGATTTAAGAAAGGCCTTTGATACTGTCTGCCACGACATCCTTATAACACGGCTGAGGAAGTGTGGGATAGACGAGTGGACAGTGAGGTGGGTTGAGAACTGGCTGAGTGGCAGAGCGCAGAGGGTCGTCGTTGGTGGTGGTGCAGAGTCTGGCTGGAGACCTGTGACCAGTGGTGTCCCCCAGGGGTCTGTGCTGGGTCCGGTCTTGTTCAACGTCTTCATCAATGACCTTGATGAGGGGACAGTGGCCACCCTCAGCAAGTTTGCTGATGATACGAAGTTGGGAGGATTGGCTGACACGCCTGAAGGCTGTGCTGCCATTCAGCGAGACCTGGACAGGCTGGAGAGCTGGGCAGTAAGAACCGGATGAGGTTCAACAAAAGCAAGCGTAGGGTCTTACACC
>NW_011151138.1:0-1182 GCF_000146605.3 Meleagris gallopavo | reverse complement strand
TCGCTCCTCGAACTTGCAAATGCCTTATTAGAGCTTGTTTTCCCTTCCACTCTTTTCCTGTCTGAATGCAGATGTGTAGCAGTGGAAAACCTCACTAGCATGAATTGTGGCTCGAAATAAAGGCAGAGACATAGTATTCAGAGGTAGGCGTAGTGCATTCTGCATGTAGCCAAGGCGAAGTGTAAACCGCTCCCTTCCGATGTGCGGAGAGTAACCCGATCACTCGTCGGAGCAAAGCAGCCGGCTGAAGTGGCCCGTTCTCGGCAAGCGAGAAACACGAGACCGCTGCTGACGGCTGAAAGCGGAGTTTGGGGAGAAACGCGATTTCTCGGCCAGCGATGGCAAAGTCTCCGGAGCGTTTCAGCGCGAATGCCGCTTTCTACGCGTGAGAGCGAAGGAGTGCGATTCCGATGCCGACAAGTGCTAATTCAGCGCCCTGCACTACCTGCGAGTGGGGGGTTTTTTCTCCGCAGTCCTGAAAGGATCTCTCCCCACTTTCTGAAACGCTCTCCCTGAGAGCACTACAGCTGTCGCTCCTCGAACTTGCAAATGCCTTATTAGAGAGGGTTTTCCCTTCCACTCTTTTCCTGTCTAAATGCAGATGTGTAGCAGTGGAAAACCTGACTAGCATGAATTGTGGCTCGAAATAAAGGCAGAGACATAGTATTCAGAGGTAGGCGTAGTGCATTCTGCATGTAGCCAAGGCGAAGTGTAAACCGCTCCTTTCCGATGTGCGGAGAGTAACCCGATCACTCGTCGGAGCAAAGCAGCCGGCTGAAGTGGCCCGTTCTCGGCAAGCGAGAAATACGAGACCGCTGCTGACGGCTGAAAGCGGAGTTCGGGGAGAAACGCGATTTCTCGGCCACCTACGGCAAAGTCTCCGGAGCGGTACAGCGCGAATGCCGCTTTCTACGCGTGAGAGCGAAGGAGTGCGATTCCGATGGCGACAAGTGCGAATTCAGCGTCCTGCACTACCTGCGAGTGGGGGGTTTTTTCTCCGCAGTCCTGAAAGGATCTCTCCCCACTTTCCGAAACGCTCTCCCTGAGAGCACTACAGCTGTCGCTCCTCGAACTTGCAAATGCCTTATTAGAGCTTGTTTTCCCTTCCACTCTTTTCCTCTCTGAATGCAGATGTGTCGCAGTGGAAAACCTCACTAGCATGAATTGTGGCTCGAAATAAAG
>NW_011151137.1:0-738 GCF_000146605.3 Meleagris gallopavo | reverse complement strand
CTGAATGCAAGGTCTGAACGTACTGTAGAGTGAGTTGGCTCACAGTAGCAGGACTTGCAGTTCCAGCTTGATGAAGAACCACATTATCCTTTGTGATATAGATTAATGATCGAGTTGTTTGTTACTTTCAGTTTGCAATGGTCCTCTTTCAAGTAAATAATGTAAATGCATCTAAGGGGTGTAATTTCCTTCTGCCCAACAGAGTTGTGTGAGAGGACCTTCCGTCACTTCCTTCTTGAAACTCCTGAGATACCAGAAGTGTTGAGCATCCAAACGGAAATGGGTTGGTGCTCTGCAAGGAGCCCACATACTGTGTTAGTGTCCTTTAGCTTACTCAAGTTGTTGTATTAGGTGACTCTTCAGTAGCAGATCTCAGTCAAACTGAAACGTGTGATGAGGCTCAGTCCTTGTGTTTGTGTGTCTGCGTTCAAACTGACTCTTGTGTTATTAGTCGTCCTCCTCCTTTTAGGACAATACATCTTCCCAACTTGGAGGTGTAGAAATGACTTAGCAAGGGTGTTGATAGTCTATCGGATGGATTGTGCAGAAAATGCCTCAGTTACTTGGATTAAAGAGCGTTAAAGTAGGAGCGTGCTTTGTAGAACTGTGTGTTTCAGAGTCATACAGTCAAATGTTGGAATTGTCCGGGGCGCAGTGGCAGTTAAATCCTTAGTTTCTCTTGGATTTGGAGCTGATCACTGATTGGACTAGGTGATCTAGTGGGTCCTTTCCAACCTT
>NW_011151136.1:0-413 GCF_000146605.3 Meleagris gallopavo | reverse complement strand
CCCATCACGTGTGACAGTTTGCCTGGCCAAGACAAACAGCATTGCTCCCAATACGCCCTCACGCCTCCTTCTGCAGGTCGGCTCTTACTGCGGAGCATGACGTTAAGTGGTACGGAATATGCCCTTGCTTCAGCTTGGGCTGTGTTCCCCAGCAGCCTCCCCCACCTTCTTGTGCAAGCCCAGCCTCCTGGGCATGAAGGAGAGCATAAGAAGCAGAAAGGTCCTCGTTTTCTGTGGAAGCAGTGCTCTGCTCCAGCACTTACGGGGCTGTGTGATCAGCAGTGTTTACGCCCCAGTTCCCAAAGCTGCATGACAGGTGCCTGCCAGGAGGAAAAGACCTCTGCCCTCGCCAGAGCCAGGACAATTCCCAAGCGTAGTGCAGTAGCACAAACGCAGAGTAGTACCACTGCACT
>NW_011151135.1:0-799 GCF_000146605.3 Meleagris gallopavo | reverse complement strand
GTCAATGTCCTTGCCCCAGATCGGCCGGGCATGGATAGTCCATTCTTGGGTGGCCCACTGTGCAATCCACAGAGTGAGCCCTCGGTACACAGCCCAACTATCCGTACAGGTGTTCAGGATACCATCACCGGGTTCCTTAGTTATAACCATCCACACAGCTCGCAGTTCTGCCCATTGGCTGAAGGTGGGTCAGATCTTTTACCCACCCCTGAATCGGCAGAGTGCTCTTGACTATAACTTCAGCCGTTTGAGTTATTGGCTCTATTGCCTGCAATGCCGAATAGACAGCCAATAACTGTCTTTCAATCCTACTGTATCTTTCTTCTGCTCCATGCCAGATCTGAGCCCAGAAACCAATGGGGGTCCAAACAGAACTCTGGCGTTGCCACAGGCCCAACCAAGCCATCTTGAGTGACGCAAACATCCAACTCGGCTGGGAGGGTAGGATCAAATACACCCAATGCCTGGGCTTGTTGAACTGCCAGTTTTACTTGTTGGAAAGTGTCCTGTTCTGTTTTCCCCCAATCCCAAAGCTGCCCCTTTCTTGTGAGTCTGTACAGTGGCCTTAGCAGCTGCGCTAGGTGAGGTATAAAAGAACGCCAATAACCCAATACACCTAGAAACTCTTGCAGCTGCTTCGATGTTGTAGGGACTGGGAACGCCTGAACCTTATCTAGGACAGCACTGGGCAGTACTTTGGTCTTTCCTGACCAAACCACCCCCAGGAATTTCACGGGCAGGTTCACCCCAGTGGCCACCAGTTGCCTCCAGTTGCCCATCAGTTCCTACAAGTTGCCAC
>NW_011151134.1:0-469 GCF_000146605.3 Meleagris gallopavo | reverse complement strand
ACAATACTGATTGAAATTAGAGAACTAATAAATACAAATAAACAGGAGCGAGAGAGAGAGTTCCCGATACCGATTCAAACCTGAAAAGCTTGGAAAGGCCAAGAAAGCACCCTCCAGCAACCACTGCCAGGCAGTAAGAGACCGCCCCACCCGGAAGGGCCAGATCCCATGACTTCTGTAATATATAGGGATAGGTGCCTGGAATTGGAGCATTAACACTTGAACTCCCAGTATACTACATGATGTATTGATGCGGAATACTGAGAACCAAACCAAAACAAAAAAAATATAAAACCATGCCAGGAGCGCATAAGCAGGAGGGGGCAACGGCTGTTTAGGAGGGTGGATAGCGATAGGACAAGGGGAAATGGTTTTGAAGTGAGACAGGGGAGGTTTAGGTTGGTTATTAGGAGGCAGCTTTTCACGCACAGGGTGGTGACGCACTGGAACTGTGTGCTTGAGAGTCACT
>NW_011151133.1:0-496 GCF_000146605.3 Meleagris gallopavo | reverse complement strand
TGCACTGATACAACGCTGGGGCAAGAAGAAAATAACATCGACTGGCGATTCCACCTGCCATATAATGCAACGGGGGCAGGCCTCATCGAACGTTATATAACGTAATCATGGTATCTTAAGGCTGCCCTGACGACAGACTCCCAGTCTCTGCAGGGGGTGACAAAGAGACTGTAGATCTGAGACCTTGCGAGACCTGAATGAAAGACCCCGAGATGGTAGACCCAGTGCCCTGAGAATGTTGCAGACGACGTGGGCTACCCCGCTTAGGATCCAAATGACGGGCACTGATCATCAGGTAAGACCCCTGATTCGTAAAGAAAATAATCTTCTGCTCCCTGCCCCTGAGAAGTTAGAGCCTGGCACCCACAGAATAAAATGGCCATGGAAGGTGCAGGTAGGACCCAAGTGGTGTGGCCTACTTGCACCTTGGCGGAGATTGTTGGAGGTGGGAGGCTCAGGAGTCCCCTCCAGTAATAGGTACGTGGCCTACTGGCGC
>NW_011151132.1:0-329 GCF_000146605.3 Meleagris gallopavo | reverse complement strand
ACCTGGGCGGGGTGCAGCCCTGTGAGCACAGCTGGGGGCAGTTTGGCTGTGGAGTGGGGCAGAGCCAGGCTCCACCCCTCCCTGATCCCATTTAAGGGCTGGGAAGATTAGGGGCAGCATCTGAACCTGGGGAGTGCTTCCTTTGGAGTATGCCTTGTTCTTTGGTGATGGAGTGAGTGATTTTATTTTTTTTTTTTCTCCTCCATTGTGGAGCTGCTCTCTCTGTTTTTTAGCAGGGAACCCTGAGCGTACTTAAGGGCTGGTAGGTATTTGGACCTGGAAGCTGCTTCCTTCACTTGAGAGTGTGGGGGAGTATTGGTCCTTGGAAT
>NW_011151131.1:0-569 GCF_000146605.3 Meleagris gallopavo | reverse complement strand
CAGATCTCACCCCTGTGACCCCAGATCTCACCCCTGTGCCCAGATCTCATCCCAGCACCCCAGATCTCACCCCAGTGCCCAGATCTCCCCCCTGTGACCCCAGATCTCACCCCTGTGACCTCAGATCTCATCCCAGCACCACAGACCCCACTCCCATGACCCGGATCTCACCCCAGTGCCCCGGCTCTCAGCCCAGCACCCTTCTGGCATTTCCCCACAGAGAGATTCCCTCGAGGAGCGCTGACGGTGCCTCTGACACCCGATGCCATTTTTGCTACTGCGACTGTGCCGCCACCGGACCCCGTCTGGATGCAGCCCACCATCCGCGGACCGATGCCGGTACCACCCCCAACCCTTCCCCTGTCCCCACTGCCACCCACCTGGCACCTCAGGCCTCTGCCTGCCCTGGGGTACCAGCTGTCTGGGGACGGGCAGCGCAGCTCTCACCTGGGGGGGCCGCCCCCAACCCCGGCTCAGCTGCCACCCGGGGGCCTGACCCCAGCTGCGGGGCCGCACTTACCGGTGCTGCTGCTCCTACCTGGGGGGCCGCACCCAGGCACGGCTCCCCC
>NW_011151130.1:0-423 GCF_000146605.3 Meleagris gallopavo | reverse complement strand
GCGCTCTGCCAGTCAGCCAGTTCTCAACCCACCTCACTGTCCACTCGTCTATCCCACACTTCCTCAGCTTTGTTATAAGGATGTCGTGGGAGACAGTATCAAATGCCTTTCTAAAATCAAGGTAGACTACATCTACCGCTCTTCCCCCAACCACCCAGCATGTGACAGCATCATAGAAGGCCACCAGGTTGGTCGAGCACGACCTCCCCTTGGTGAACCCATGCTGACTACTCCTGATAGCCTCCTTTTCTCCCAGTTGTCTGGAGATGGTATCCAGCACAAGCTGTTCCATCACCTTTCCAGGGACAGAGGTGAGGCTGACAGGCCTATAATTACCCGGATCTTCCTTCTTGCCCTTTTGAAGACCGGAGTGACATTGGCTATGCTCCAGTCTTCAGGGACCTCCCCTGTTGTCCAAGACCT
>NW_011151129.1:0-535 GCF_000146605.3 Meleagris gallopavo | reverse complement strand
GAATGAAATGCAGGAGCAAATATCTCAACTGATTAATCGTGACAAACCTGTGCCAGTATCAGAAGTGCCCAGTGAAGATCAGGATAATCAAAAGAGTCTACTGAAGGAGCTGATCAAACTAATGCGAATCCTAACTAACGACGATGAACCTCCCTACTCATGGGCACCATCAAAAAATCTCAGCTATTAAAGGCAAACGCTTTCCGGCTCCAGTGAGGAACAATACATCGCGAATTGCCTTGTGGCGTTACCTACGTGACCATGGAGAAGACATGAGAAAATGGCACGACCAAGCTACTCCTGTACTACGAGCACGGGTGAAAGAATTACAAAGCAGATCAATCACCAGTGCAGTTGCTCCACTTATCACAGGTAATGAATAGAGAGGCCCTGCCTTCAGCCAGGGGGGGAAAGGGATAATCGAGTATATTGGACTGTGTGGATTCGATGGCCTGGCACGTCAGAACCACTGAAATATAAGGCACTGGTGGATACTGGTGCACAGTGCACTCTGATGCCCTCGAGTCATGAAGGG
>NW_011151128.1:0-422 GCF_000146605.3 Meleagris gallopavo | reverse complement strand
GACCCAGTTCACTCAGCCTTTCTTCATAGGGAGGATGCTCCAGGCCCTTCACCATCTTTGCGGCCTCCGCTGGACTCTTTCCAAGAGATCCCTGTCTTTTTGTACTGGGGAGCCCAGAACTGGACACAGTACTCCAGATGAGGCCTTACCAGGACACAATAGAGGGGGAGGATCACCTCCCTCGACCTGCTGGACACGCTCTTCTTAATGCACCCCAGAATGCCATTGGCCTTTTTGGTCACAAGGGCACACTGCTGGCTCATGGCCAACCTGTCGTCCACCAGGACGCCCAGGTCCCTCTCTGCAGAGCTCCTCTCCAGCAGCTCATCCCCCAGCCTGTATTGGTGCATGCAATTATTCCTCCCTAGGTGTAAGACCCTACACTTGCTTTTGTTGAACCTCATCCGGTTTCTTACTGCCCA
>NW_011151127.1:0-733 GCF_000146605.3 Meleagris gallopavo | reverse complement strand
TCTGCACCGCAGAGCTCCTCTCCAGCAGGTCGTGTCCCAACCTGTACTGATATACTTGCGGCTATTCCTTCCAAGGTGCAAGACTCGACGCTTGCTTTTGGAAAACCTCATCTGTTTTCTGAATCTTGCATTCCGCTGTCATACTTAGAAAAGTAGTATTTTCTCCCTGAGCTCGTTGCCGCTGTTTTGTTGTTAGGCCCATCTCCCTACCTTTTCACTACCTCTCTTCCCCCTTTCCTGGTTCATGGGTTCGTTTGTCCCTCCACCCCCTTAGTCACGGCTGGAGCCGTGACACCACGCCAGTGCCCCAGAGTCCCGTTTGACAGCCCACAGGCTTCAATCAGCGACTTCACGACTGTCGGCCTGAACTACCAGTCAGCAGTAATAATCAGAGGGACAAAACAGACCAGGCAGTCCGAGCCGCCATGCCTCACGGCCTCCCACCCTTCCCCAGCAGATCTTGCTGTGGTGGTTTGCCGCCCTTTTCCCTTTCTGGGGAAAGGCTCCCCTTGGTGCGAGCCTCCTCTATGAAGGTGATGCGCACGGGATCTTTGCAGAACTGGCCCAGCTGAGGATTCCAGTGTGCTCTGGATGCTTCCCAGCGTGCTGCAGCACTCACAGGACCTCCCCGTGTACTCTGGGGAACGCTGCATTACCTCACAGGGACGTAGGTTCCCGCTCAAAATGTGCTCTCTCCCCTGGGGCATGGCTGTCTCTGGACACTTCACAGCCA
>NW_011151126.1:0-360 GCF_000146605.3 Meleagris gallopavo | reverse complement strand
GCAGATAAAATATCTGATTCAGCAGGTAATTCATATGTTTCAACAAGCAGTGTAGCTGACTCAACCTGTGAATTATCTGGCAGTGTTATTTTTTCTTAACGATTGTTTTGTCCATTTTAGGATGAACTTTGTTCAGTTCTCCATACAGCACATTGATTTCTGCACAAATTTAGAATTTTACTGGGAATACATTTTTCAGAGTTTCCATTTAAATGTATACAACTCTTCTGACAGAAGAAGTGATTTTTTTTCAGTTTTTACTATACTTTTATTGTTTGTTTTTTTTTTTTTAGTTGCCAAAAGTACCCTGAAATCTCAGAAAGAAGAGTATAAGGAAAAAAAAGTTTGTGTTGAGGTAAG
>NW_011151125.1:0-643 GCF_000146605.3 Meleagris gallopavo | reverse complement strand
TCATGACTGTATTGTGTCCAACAGGTGGCAGCAGAGCTGCGGTGCTCCCAAGTGCCGTAACAAGTGCACGGAGAGATGTGTTGGTCTCGGTGGAAACAGCAAGGAAGTGGAATGTGCATTTCCCGGCATGCCCCGGAACCTCACTTTGCTGACTGGTCATTGTCTGCCCAGCAGGTAAGGGCGATGCACAGCCGCCAGCGTTTACCCATTCCAGAGCCCGGCACAATAGGGTTCCCCCAGAGCTCTGAATTGCGCTTCATGGTGCCCAGAAGGCTGCCTATCCTCTTTGTTCTGTGTCTTGCTTGTCTCTGGTCTTGCACTGTTTTCACTATTACATTCTCTTGTCCTCCTATTTTGTGTTCCTTGCCCCATTCTCTTGGCCTAATGACCCCTTGGCTTTGTTGTTGCCACATTCATGTCGGCATTCAGTTTTGGCGTTCCCTGCCGTATTGTCTGGGCCGTCATCCTTGGCATTTCCTTCCATGTTCTCTTGGCCCTTGCCTTTGCCTGGGCATTCCCTTGCCCTCCTGTTTTTGTGGAACCCGCACCTGGGGAGGGGTGCAGCCCTGCGAGCACAGCTGGGGGCAGTTTGGCTGTGGAGTGGGGCAGAGCCAGGCTCCACCCCTCCCTGAATCCCATTTAA
>NW_011151124.1:0-555 GCF_000146605.3 Meleagris gallopavo | reverse complement strand
TGGTGTCCTTAGGGTGCACTCAACCCCACTGTTGATGTCCCTGATGAAGGGGAAACCCAGATGCTTGTACCAACTGGGCGTAGAAGCCCTTGGGAGCAGCCCTGCGGAGGACTCGGGGATCCTGGTGGACAAAGAGCTGGACATAAGCCAGTAGTGTGCACTTGCAGCCCAGAAGGCCAACTGTATCCTGGGCTGCATTCAAAGAGGAGCGACCAGCAGGGAGAGGGAGGTGATTGTCCCCCTTGACTCGGCTCTGGTGCGGCCCCATGTGCAGCACTGCGTCCAGGCCTGGGGCTCCAGCACAGGAATGATGTGGAGCTTTTGGAGCAGGTCCAGAGAAGGGCCACGAAGACGATCAGAGGTCTGGAGCCCCTCTCTTAGAAAGAAATGTTGAGGGAACTGGGATTGTTTCTGTGGGAGAAGAGAAAGCTCTGGAGATAGCTCATGAGAGCCTTCCAAGACTCGAAGGGAACGCATAAGCAGGAGGGGGCAACGGCTGTTTAGGAGGGTGGATAGCGATAGGACAAGGGGAAATGGTTTTCAAGTGAGACAGGG
>NW_011151123.1:0-563 GCF_000146605.3 Meleagris gallopavo | reverse complement strand
CAAAAATACCACACTTGCCCTCCAAGAGAAGTCAGTCTTTCCCACAATTGTCCACTTTTCTCCCACGTACTTGTCATTTTCTCCAAGAAATACCACATTTCACTTGGAAATTGGGCCTGTGCTTCCAAAAAGATGGTATTTTCTCAGACATACCTGTTTTCTTCAAACTACCGCACGTTTTCTCCCAAAAAGACTAGATGACAAGACCAAATTGGACACTTGCAACCAAGAATAGGACATCTTCTCCCACAAATACCACTTCTCTCCCAAGGATAGGACATTTTCCATAAATGCTATGGCAGTTCTGCTAAGAAATACTCCTTTCCTTCCCTAAATGGGACATATGCACCCACAAAGACCACGACTCCGAGAAATTCCTCCCAGTTCCTCCCAATTACACTCCATTACATTCCTCATCATGACACTTACTCCCAGACTTTTGGCATTTTACTGCGGAAAGACCATTTCGAATCCAGAATATATGCCATTGGCCCTCACAAACACCGATTGCCTCACAAAGATGTGGCACATCCCACCAGAAAGACCATTTCTAGCCCCAAAAG
>NW_011151122.1:0-590 GCF_000146605.3 Meleagris gallopavo | reverse complement strand
GCCTGCGCTGCTTCGCTTGCGCTTCTCTGCCTGCGCTGCTTCGCTTGCGCTTCTCTGCCTGCGCTTCTCGCCTGCGCTTCTCTGCCTGCGCTTCTCATCTCAGCGTTGTGGTAAGGCCGATCCACCATCAATTCCACATTCTCTCTCCTTATAAAATTCTGTTGATACCATATTTAGTAAATTACTTTGTTTTACCTCAGATTGTTGCCACTGTTTTCAATTATTTCGGGGTCCCTTATTTTCTTTCTTTTTCCGGGGGCGCGGATCCGCGGATCCCTCTGCCCTTCTAGTCACGGAACCGGGCCGAACCAGCCCGTAAACCGTTGACAGGAAATGAAACTACAATTCTCTTAAGAATTCCTGCCAATTCTTCTGCAATTCCTGTCATGATTGTTAACTAATCTCTGCTTCACCATTCAGTGTAGGCACAGATGCAATCTAGAGAGGATAGCAGGGACTGGGGAAAAATAGGTGTGCTGCCAAACGGCCTCAACTTCATTACGTGAAGGGAAAACATTCATCACCATCTAACTCAAATGATGAGGTAAAAAAACATATTTTGTTTCTTCACCTTGACCTTGGATAAGTTA
>NW_011151121.1:0-476 GCF_000146605.3 Meleagris gallopavo | reverse complement strand
GCAAGCCACGCCAGGAGAGGCCGCGCCGTCGCCCCTACCTCCCCTCGCCTCCCCCCCTCCCCCCTTACCTCCTCACGCCGCCGCTCACCACCAAAAGAGACCGATGGCTCCTCCGCTTCTTTATTTATAGAGCCAGATGAGGGGGCGGAGCCTGATCGCGCAGGCGCAATGAGCAGAAAGCAGCGGGCCGTGTGCAAAGCGGCACGGCGGAAGGGAGCGGGCACATTGCGCGTGCGCAGTGGGAAGGCGGGAACGGCGGACGCGCATACGCAGTAGGAAGGCGGGAACTGCGGGCTCTTCCGTGAGGGGCGGTAGCGTTCGTCAGGCAGACGCGCACACGTACAGAAAGGTCATCCGAAACGCAACCGCGGGAGCAAGTTTAAAAAAAATAAAAACAATAATAAAAAAAAATCCTAAAATACTTTTATTCAATAATTAAAATCTGTTGAGGAGACAGATATACAACGCAAATGATT
>NW_011151120.1:0-473 GCF_000146605.3 Meleagris gallopavo | reverse complement strand
CAACTGGATGCCATATTCTAACCTAAGACCCAGAAGTCTGCTGTCCCTCGATAGTAGAAGCGTAGCTCAAAGGTGTTGGAGAAGGCCTGCATTTGATCAAGGTGTCTGATCAAGATCAAGCTCATGCAGGAAGACACTCACCTGCTCCATCTGCGATGGCGGATCCGGATTCGGAGCGGAAGAGGACGTCCGTGTGGTTGATGATGAACTCCACCACAGCCGACTGCGTCTGCAGTTCCATGCAGGCAGCTCTTCCGCTGGCGCAGGCAGACTCGTTCTGCTGTGATCTGTAGAAAAGGCAGGTTTTAGAAGTCATTTCTCCAAGATCGTTTCCCCCAAGTCTGCATTGTTGCAGCCCAAAGCTGTCAAATTGGGCTCTGGAGACTTGCGCAGTGGGCAATCGGTGATGCCACTGAAGAAGTTCTCCTGGCTGATCAAGGACACACCAGTCCCATCTAAACAAGAGAGCAGGA
>NW_011151119.1:2624-3657 GCF_000146605.3 Meleagris gallopavo | reverse complement strand
GGAAAGGGTAGCTACTGGGCATGCTGCTGCCTCCACCACACATGCACCTGCAGGGTCGCCAGCCCAGAAGGAGTCTGTGGCTGCCAGTCGGAACAAAACACCTCTCTGGAGGAAGGCAAAGCACTGGCAGTCATGCCAAGGAGGAGGGAAGGGTAGCTACCGGGCATGGATCCACCCAGCCAGCAGAGGAAAAGCCTCCAGGCCAGCACAAGGCCAGAGGCAAGGATGCCCACGAGGCCTGGACCCACCTGGGAAACCGAGAAGGAGCTGCAAATGCAGCAAGCACTGCACAAAAGCCTAGAGAGGGCAGGAGGAATGAAAAAAACTCAACAGGCCAAGGGATGACATAGGTGCCATCACCCGGGCTGCTGGAACCATTGTGATGTCACAGTGCGTTGCCATGGTGACGACGGGCCCTGCAGCCGCTCACCAGCCCTGGGCCTGAGAACAGCCCTGGCAGCAGACAAGCTCAGCCTGCTCCCGCTCCGGATGACGGTTCAGTGCTGCTATTCACTATTACTGATCATTGTGAAGGCTTACCCTTCTGCACGAGCTTTTAGGGCCGCGATTTCCGATTACATACAAAGGTGAGCTGTTTCCAGTTTGCTTCAGTGTTAAGGTTGAAGGAAAACCCTTTAGCTGAAAGGTCACTGCTTTGGTTAGAGTTTAGGGAGAAGAGTTACCATACTGGGTTAGGATGAAAGGCTTCCCTTTTGTGATAAGAGCTAATGGTTCCCACATTGGATTAGAGTAAAGCATTCCCACATGGAGGAAGGGTTAAGGGCTACCCTCTTGTGTTAGTATTAAGGCTTCCCTGTTCTGATTAGGGTTAAGGCTTTCACAGTTATGTTCACAGCAAACGGTTCCGGGCTGTCCATTTGGTGAGGGTTACATATGACCTGCTTGCTTTCGAGTTACGAATTGAAGATTGTGCATTTGAATTAGTGACATGAGTTCAACTTGGGAGGAAGCGTCAGGCGTAAGAGCAGACAGTTAACATGCTGGGTTACAGCTGAGGGTTACTATTTTTCTA
>NW_011151119.1:0-611 GCF_000146605.3 Meleagris gallopavo | reverse complement strand
TACTCTGAACAGGAAAGGAATGCTTGCAGCAAGGAACAAGATCACGCAAAGAAAGCAGCTGGAAAGACAAAGAATACACAAATAGGAAACAAAGACAATGCAAAGCAAACAAAAAACTCACTACAGAAAAAATAAAAATAAAAAAAAGACAAAACAAAACAAGGAATGAAAACAAAGCAAAGCCAAGCGAGGATGAGAAATACAAGAGGAAAGCCAATGAATTCAATACACTAGCATGGCAAAGCAAAGAATCCTAGCAAAGTAAAGAGAGAACAAAGCTCACCAGTGCTTAACAATGGAAAGAAAGAACCAAAATTTAACAGCAATGCAAGGCCAGCATACTAACAAAAAACAAAGAGCAAACCAAAGCCAGGAAAAACCAGCAAAAGGAAAGAATGAGTATGTAAAAAAAGGCCAAGGAGAGCAAAGCAAAATCACTTGAAATCCTCATAAACATAGGGGAATACACTCAGGAAAGGAAAAAGCAGTTCCAAGAATAGAAACAAAAGGGAAAATAAAACAACCCCGGAAAAAAATCCAAATGCATTGCAATGCAGAAGGAGCAGGAAACCAAGGCAGAAACCACAGAAAAACAACATGGAAACAAACCG
>NW_011151118.1:0-421 GCF_000146605.3 Meleagris gallopavo | reverse complement strand
TTCCACAGCTGCTGCTCTGAACAGTTTTTTTTCTTATGTTCCCACATCCCACCTCCAGCAATCTCCCCCAAGGTGCAAGTAGGCCACACCACCTGGGTCCTACCTGCACCTTCCATGGCCAAATTTTATTCTGTGGGTGCCAGGATCTAAATTCTCAGGGGCAGGGAGCAGAAGATGATTTTCATTACCAATCTGGGGTCTTACCTGATGATCAGTGCCCGTAATTTGGATCCTAAGCGGGGTGGCCCATGTTGCCTGCAACATTCTCAGGGCACTGGGTCTGCCATCCCAGGGTCTTTCATTCAGGTCTCACAAGGTTTCATACAGTCATTTTGTCCACCCCTGCAGGGACTGGGAGTCTGTCTTCAAGGCAGCCTTAAGAATACCATTATAACGTTCAATGAGGCCTGCCCCTGTCGGA
>NW_011151117.1:0-441 GCF_000146605.3 Meleagris gallopavo | reverse complement strand
TAACTCACACCATACTCCAGGTGTGCTCTCGCCTTCATGTGATACTCACAGTTGATACTCACAGTTTACTTTGTTTACGCAAGAATTACTCATGCTTTCCTCTGACTTTTCTCCAGGTTTTACTCCCACAACTGGCTATCACACTCTATTCCAGGTGTACTCACACCTTACTTCAACATTTATTCACACTTTTACTCTGGGTTTACCCATACTTTACTCCTTCTTTACTCTGACTTTTCTCCAGGTTTTACTCACACTCTGTCCTTGATGTATTGGTCGATATGGGGTCAATATGGGGTCAATATGAGGCAATATGGGGTGAGAGGGGGTGATATGGGGTCACTGTGGGGCCAGAGGGGGCAATATGGGGTTGCTAGGGGGCGATCTGGAGTTTTATATGGGGTTGCTATGGGGCAGTATGGGGTGACATGGGGTCGATTG
>NW_011151116.1:0-381 GCF_000146605.3 Meleagris gallopavo | reverse complement strand
CTACCCATGCCACGATTCCCTTCAAGTCTACACCTAAATTTCGGCAGGAGAACTGTGTTGGGTGAGATGAAGATCCAGCCTGGCAGGGGACCAGCGACCGCCTCAACAGACACGGGTGTTAGTTAGAGAGTGTGCTGGTAGAGCATAGTGAGCTCTGCTTTCTGCTCTGTAAGGCTGTTTGCCCCGTAAATTGTAGGTGAAAGGAGAGGTTTAAGGGGATTGGCAAAAGACAGTCCAGTAAGTATTGCTGTGGCTACCAGCAGACAGTTGGCTTGTTTTTACAGCGTTTCTTTCTTTATAAATATTTTTCTAAGCTTGTTCCTGTGGAAATGACAGTCTCTTCCACGTGGATCCCAATTCCCTGAAGCCAGAGCAGTCCCT
>NW_011151115.1:0-484 GCF_000146605.3 Meleagris gallopavo | reverse complement strand
GGGAAAGCCATCCCGTTCTAATCGGTGCTTCCTAAAAATCAAGCGTCAGTGATTTGGGACCGGCCTCCGCCTGAGCACATCTTATTGAACGGCTCGTGCCCAAGCGTGCCTTGTTGCTTCCGTGGTGTGCAACGTTTTCTGTCCTGATCCAAGGCTGGCATTTCTGCCTTCTCCAGCATACGTTGAATGAGAACTCACAAGAGCAATGGTCGGTGGCAAGGCAGGCACTCAGCTGTGAGGTTCGACTCTTCCTGTGACATCAGTGTGCACAGCACAGTGTGCTCAGGTGACACACGTCGAGCCTGGCAGCCACCAAGGCGCCGTGCAGCTCCGTGGCCGTGCCTGTCCCGTGGCTGCGCCAGCCCTCTGCTGAGGGAGCACTGTTGGCTGTGGGAGTCGGTCGCGTGTTCCCAGCTGTCAATCACTTCCACGATCCACTGAAGGTTGCTTGAGCGTTGGCATAGTTCCTGTACGCAGCTGATGT
>NW_011151114.1:0-469 GCF_000146605.3 Meleagris gallopavo | reverse complement strand
TGGGATTAGTACCTCCAAGTCTATTCACGGTATAAGTTTGAAGGGAAAAAAATTTAGCTGGAACAGAGATGCCATTTGGTTTATCCTTAGGGTTTATGCCAAGGCTGCGTGCTCTGAAATGCTGGTACAGTTTGAGTGTCGGAAGTGGCCATGACCTTTCTGCTGCTATCAGTTCATTCCGGGGGAATAACTGCAGCTGACTGCAGCGTTGGTTTTGTTGTTCCATCCCCACAAAAGGTATTCTGAGAATCTGTTTTTTTCTGTTCCTATTATTAGTATTACTGCATTACTAGGATGATGGCTCATTGATGATGTACGTAGATTGCTCTGAAAGGAATGCCTCCTATTTATTTCCATAGAAATGACAACAGATACATAGAGTGAATTCTCAGCTACAAAACTCTGTTTTTCGACACGGTTACCACCATTAGCTATGCTTTTTCCAGTGTTGAACGAGTGCCTGCATGCT
>NW_011151113.1:0-421 GCF_000146605.3 Meleagris gallopavo | reverse complement strand
CCAGCTGTACCTGAGAATTCTTGTCAGCTCTGATAGTTCTAACACCCCCTTTGTGTAAATGCCCACTGCACGTTTCCTTTCTTACGAGAACTGTCAACTTTTGCTACACGTTCTGCAGTTGTAACTCGAGTGAAATAAAATTCCTTAAATACCCCCTAGCTCCACTGCCCCATTTTTCATAGCTGCTATGAAAAGGAAGTTATTGGTGTTGATATGCTGAGGCTCACTTATGGTACGATTCCAGTTATCAAGTAGATGTGGTCCAGAAGTGCATTTGCATATTTCTCTTCTTGTCTCTTCTGTTTAAGTAGGATTGATTAAGATCATTAAGTAAGTCACAGCTGTGGATCACAGAGTTGAAAGATGTGCTCAGTGCCATACCAAGTAGAGCCATCCTCAAGAAAGGGGAAGTGGAGAGGGC
>NW_011151112.1:0-387 GCF_000146605.3 Meleagris gallopavo | reverse complement strand
GTGATACTCACAGTTGATACTCACAGTTTACTTGGTTTACGCAAGAATTACTCATGCTTTCCTCTGACTTTTCTCCAGGTTTTACTCCCACAACTGGCTATCACACTCTATTCCAGGTGTACTCACACCTTACTTCAATATTTATTCACACTTTACTCTGGGTTTACCCATACTTTACTCCTTCTTTACTCTGACTTTTCTCCAGGTTTTACTCACACTCTCTCCTTGATGTATTCGTCGATATGGGCTCAATATGGGGTCAATATGAGGCAATATGGGGTGAGAGGGGGTGATATGGGGTCACTGTGGGGCCAGAGGGGGCAATATGGGGTTGCTAGGGGGCGATCTGGAGTTTTATATGGGGTTGCTATGGGGCAGTATGGGGTG
>NW_011151111.1:0-678 GCF_000146605.3 Meleagris gallopavo | reverse complement strand
TTGCTTTGGTGAGGTGGGGACTGCCATTGCTTCCTCATGGAATGGGAGATCAGGTTCTGGACCACCTGAGGACCCAAACATCCACGAGTCTTTGGGTCCTGACGAGATGAGTCCCAGAGTTCCGAGGGAATTCACCGCTGCAGTCACCGAGCCACTCTCCATGGTATTTCACAAGTCGAGGCAGTCAGGTCAAGTCCCTGGTGAGGAGAAAAAAAGGTGACAGCACACCTCTTAGGAAGGATAGAAAGTGTGACGCAGGGACCTACCAGCATGTCAGTCTCACCTCTGTGCTGGTCACGGATCATGGAGCAGATCATCCTGGAAGTGACTCTCAAGCACACATTCCAGTGCCGTCACCACCCTGTGCGTGAAAAGCTGCCTCCTAATAACCAACCTAAACCTCCCCTGTCTCACTTGAAAACCATTTCCCCTTGTCCTATCACTATCCACCCTCCTAAACAGCCGTTGCCCCCTCCTGCTTATGCGCTCCCTTCGAGTCTTGGAAGGCTGTCATGAGCTATCTCCAGAGCTTTCTCTTCTCCCACACAAACAATCCCAGTTCCCTCAACATTTCTTTCTAAGAGAGGTGCTCCAGCCCTCTGATCATCTTCGTGGCCCTTCTCTGGACCTGCTCCAAAAGCTCCACATCATTCCCGTGCTGGAGCCCCAGGCCTGGAC
>NW_011151110.1:0-393 GCF_000146605.3 Meleagris gallopavo | reverse complement strand
TCGTGTGCGTGGCCTCTGTTCTCCCGGCTGGACGGGCAGTGTGAGACGGCTGCCTTGCTGAGATGCAGCCCTGTGCACAGGCTCTCCGTCTGCCTCTTCAGAAAGGAGGGAAGAGTGGGGCTGTAAGTGACTGCTCTGATCCGCCCTTTCCTGCTGCGCACCCTACGTTTTCTCCACGTCTATTTCTAGAAGCTCAGCTTCCCAAGCCTTTCAGGGAACAGACAGAAATGCACTCACCACGTGCCGCCGTCTTCATGATTTTCGTTAGCAAGTGGGACAGTCCCGTGGAATATCTTCCATCTTCCCATGCCACCTTCCATCCCCCCGGACCTTAACAGAAAGCATTAAGATAAACCTCAGAGAAACCAAGGATTGAACTGAGTGGTCTTTTCC
>NW_011151109.1:0-510 GCF_000146605.3 Meleagris gallopavo | reverse complement strand
TCGTTTGCCCCAGGGGTGGAAACATAGCCCAACCATTTGCCATGGGTTGATCCAAGCTGCACTGGAACAGGGAGGTGCTCCTGAGCACTTACAGTATATTGATGACATCATCGTGTGGGGCAACACAGCAAAGGAAGTTTTGAGAAAGGAGAGCAAATAATCCAGATCCCTCTGCGTGCTGGTTTCGCTATTAAGCGAAGCAAAGTGAAGGGCCTGCCAGGAATTCAGTTCCTAGGTATAAAGTGGCAAGATGGCCGTCGTCACATCCCAACAGATGTGATCAACAAAATCAGCGCCATGTCTCCACCCACTAATAAGAAAGAGACACAATCGTTCCTGGGTGTAGTGCGTTTTTTGGAGAATGCATGTTCCAAACTACAGCCTCATTGTAAGCCCCCTTTATCAGGGGGCACGGAAGAAGAATGATTTTATGTGGGGTCCTGAGCAGCAGCAGGCTTTTGAGCAGATTAAACAAGAGATAGCCCGTGCCGTGGCCCTGGGGCCAGTACG
>NW_011151108.1:0-446 GCF_000146605.3 Meleagris gallopavo | reverse complement strand
CATGGGTGCATGATGTTCATACCTGCTGGACAGATCTCACACCACTGACTGGAGAGCCCAGGCAATCCTTCAACTCCATCAGGCTGCAAAATGAAATCAGAAGAGACGCAGAACATAATTTAAAACACAACAAGGATGCACACAATGCCCTTAAAAAACACCCACCGCATGGATGCAATTAGCACATAGCCCTATTAATTACAGCCATCCAGCTTGAGATCCTCCAGAAAAGCAGAGCTCACAGCTCTGAAATCAAGCAGAAATCACTCACCCCATTCTAAGGGCTCACCCCACACCCCAAAGGAAGCAGTCTCCAGATTCACATGCTGCTCTTACAGCTAGCAGCCCTTCAGTGCACTTGCCATCCCCCAAAAAGACAAGATCACAGCCCTGAAAGAAAAAGAAACCACTTACCCCATTCCAAGGACCAATACTCCCCCACACTC
>NW_011151107.1:0-407 GCF_000146605.3 Meleagris gallopavo | reverse complement strand
AAGGCACACTCCAAAGGAAGCACTCCGCAGGCTCAGATGCTGCCCCTGCCCTTCCCAGCCCTTAAATGGGATCAAGGAGGGGTGGAGCCTGGCTCTGCCCCACCCACAGACAAATTGCCCCCAGCTGTGCTGCAGGGCCGCACCCCTCCCCAGGTGTTCCATCACAGCTTCAGGTGGGCCCTTAAAGTGCCCGTACAGCCATAGGGCAAAGAAAACGAATAACGTGAAAGGCTGCCAATGGAGGTTTATAGCTGGAGGACCTGCGATAACCCACATATTTTAATCCCAGTCTGTCCCTGATGCCCATTGGTGACTGTATGAAAACTGCTGAGTCATGGCCTGAAGCTCTGATTGATCACCTGAGGCAGCGATGACTCAGCACGGAGCACAGCTGAAGGCAATCAACC
>NW_011151106.1:0-321 GCF_000146605.3 Meleagris gallopavo | reverse complement strand
GTCACAGAATCACAGAATGGCCCGGGTTGGAAGGGACCTCAAGAATCATTTCTTGCAATACCAATTCTTAAAAGCAGTTTTACAATGGAGTATGAAAATCTAATCCACTGACAGGATGGAGTTGCCTCGAGAATACTATAGTTTGCAGATTCAAAATCAAGCCTAGAATGCCAGACCTGAAGACTTTTCAGGAAATACGACAATGAAAGATAACATTAAATAAGTAAATAACCCAAGACAGCCACGTTATTTAAATTGGCCTTGAAAGCTACCAGTGTCTAACTACTGTTATTTTAAGAGTTGTGCCCCTCTCTAGCAGCC
>NW_011151105.1:0-565 GCF_000146605.3 Meleagris gallopavo | reverse complement strand
CGTGTGCTGGGTCCGGTCTTGTTCAACATCTTCATCAATGACCTTGATGAGGGGATAGTGGCCACCCTCAGCAAGTTTGCTGATGATACGAAGTTGGGAGGAATGGCTGACACGCCTGAAGGCTGTGCTGCCATTCAGCGAGACCTGGACAGGCTGGAGAGCTGGGCAGTAAGAAACCGGATGAGGTTCAACACAAGCAAGTGTAGGGTCTTACACCTAGGGAGGAATAATTGCATGCACCAATACAGGCTGGGGGATGAGCTGCTGGAGAGGAGCTCTGCAGAGAGGGACCTGGGCGTCCTGGTGGATGACAGGTTGGCCATGAGCCAGCAGTGTGCCCTCGTGGCCAAGAAGGCCAATGGCATTCTGGGGTGCATTAAGAAGAGCGTGTCCAGCAGGTCGAGGGAGGTGATCCTCCCCCTCTACTCTGCCCTGGTAAGGCCTCATCTGGAGTACTGTGTCCAGTTCTGGGCTCCCCAGTACAAAAAAGACAGAGATCTCTTGGAAAGAGTCCAGCAGAGGGCCACAAAGATGGTGAAGGGCCTGGAGCATCTCCCCTGTGAAG
>NW_011151104.1:0-630 GCF_000146605.3 Meleagris gallopavo | reverse complement strand
ATTTAACTTTACTTACTTGTTTTCACACTTGATTTTTTAATCATTCTTATCTCAGTGTCCCAATTCTATACTCAGTATTCGATTATTGGTCTTTCTGGACTGGAATTATATTCTCTGCGCTATGTTCTTTACAATAATTGTAGTATGATTATTATTTTACCCTGGAATCAGGTTATACTTGTTAAACTAGTTATTTTTTTTCTTTTTTCCTTTTTCCTTTTTTTTTTTTTCTTTTTCATTTTCCTTTTCCATTCATTTATTATCCTTTTATCTATAGAGATAGAAAGCTCTATGATTTTAATATAGTTCTCACTGGTTGTGGGAAAAGGATTAGAAATCATGAAATTTTATCCTTCCAGCCCTACAAATCAAGATTTTCAGTATTTAAAATACTATTTTAAATCCAAACCACAATTTTGGTGGCTAATTTTGGGTTCAATCTGTCTTAAAACCTGTTTGATATTTTCTTATGTGATGCTATGAAAGTATTAAAATCTTGAAAACCCAATTCAAAAAATACCTATGTGATGATTTATATCTATGTGATGTTCTAACGTATGTTAGAAACATATAGCAAAATTCATAAATACTGCAATCCCCTTATTCTAGACTGTATTGATGCTTAATTAA
>NW_011151103.1:0-356 GCF_000146605.3 Meleagris gallopavo | reverse complement strand
CAACATCGAAGCAGCTGCAAAAGTTCTAGGTGTATTGGGTTATCGGCGTTCTTTTATACCTCTACCTAGCGCAGCTGCTAAGACCACTGTCCAGACTCACAAAAAAGGGGGCAGCTTTGGGACTGGGGGGAAACAGAACAGGTACGCTTTTTCAACAGGCGAAAAGTGGCAGTTAAACAAGCCCAGGCATTGGGTCTATTTGATCCTACCCTCCCAGCCGAGTTAGATGTTCACATCACTCAAGATTGCTTTGGTTGTGGCCTGTGGCAACAACGCCCGAGTTCTGTTTGGACCCCCATTGGTTTCTGGTCTCGGGTTTGGCACGGAGCAGAAGAGAGATACAGTATGATTGAAAA
>NW_011151102.1:0-572 GCF_000146605.3 Meleagris gallopavo | reverse complement strand
TGTGTTGCTTTTTACTCTACGTGTCCAGTATGTTTTTCAAATGAATATTGGCGTCTGATAGAATCCAGTAATGTCTATTCCTTCTGTTCCTTTCTTTATTCAGACACTTCATCACTCTCAATCTGTCAGGCTTCCCCTGCCTCATTTCTCATCTTCGCCTCAGCGAGCAGCTTTCTACCTCAGAGTCCTGTGCAAGTATGCCTTGAATACATTTGGTTGCCCTTGTACAGTGAGTTGCACTGTTTCTTGTGCATGCGCACAAATGATGACAAGATACCGAGAATTCAGAACTGCTGCCTCCAGTGCTGGAGGTTCTGTGCCTGACAGAGTCTTTAACATCCTGCTTTTCTTCTTACCGTAAGACACAATGGTAGAACTGAACTGGTGGGATTAGTACCTCCAGTCTATTCACGTATATTGAGGAAAAATTGCTGGAACAGAGATGCCATTTGGTTTATCCTTAGGGTTTATGCCAAGGCTGCGTGCTCTGAAATGCTGGTACAGTTTGAGTGTCGGAAGTGGCCATGACCTTTCTGCTGCTATCAGTTCATTCCAGGGGAATAACTGCAGCT
>NW_011151101.1:0-426 GCF_000146605.3 Meleagris gallopavo | reverse complement strand
GGGATGGAGGGAATTTAAAGATCATCAAGCTCCAACCCCTGTGCCTGAGGCTGGGCTGCCAGCCTGCACATTTCATGCGGGACTAGACCAGGCTGCCCATGGCCCCGTACATCCTGGCCTTGGCCTCCTCCAGGGATGGGGGATGGGGAAAATCTGTTTTTGTATGTACTTGTTGGTAATGTTCTTCCCGTTTTGATGTGTCGAATGTGTTGTGCTCGGCCTCGTCCAACTGAGCCAAACCTGGAATGACCTGGTTTCTCCATTTTGTTGTGCAGCGCCAAAGAAACGCGGCAAGCTCATCACCTTCCTTCGTTCCTTGGTGAAGGCCCGCCCAAAGAAGCCGAAGGAGCGGGAGGTGGAGAAGGAAGGGGTGTTTGGTTGTGACCTGGGAGAGCATCTTCTCCGCTCTGGTCGCGATGGTAAGGA
>NW_011151100.1:0-539 GCF_000146605.3 Meleagris gallopavo | reverse complement strand
TCCTGGGCTGCATCAAAGAGGAGCGACCAGCAGGGAGAGGGAGGTGACTTGTCCCCCTCGACTCGGCTCTGGGTGTGCGGCCCCATGTGCAGCACTGCGTCCAGGCCTGGGGCTCCAGCACGGGAATGATGTGGAGCTTTTGGAGCAGGTCGAGAGAAGGGCCACGAAGATGATCAGAGGGCTGGAGCACCTCTCTTAGAAAGAAATGTTGAGGGAACTGGGATTGTTTCTGTGGGAGAAGAGAAAGCTCTGGAGATAGCTCATGACAGCCTTCCAAGACTCGAAGGGAGCACATAAGCAGGAGGGAGCAACGGCTGTTTAGGAGGGTGGATAGCGATAGGACAAGGGGAAATGGTTTTCAAGTGAGACAGGGAGGTTTAGGTTGGTTATTAGGAGGCAGCTTTTCACGCACAGGGTGGTGACGCACTGGAATGTGTGCTTGAGAGTCACTTCCAGGATGATCTGCTCCATGATCCGTGACCAGCCCAGAGGTGAGACTGACATGCTGGTAGTTCCCCGCGTCACACTTTCTATCCTTC
>NW_011151099.1:2307-3064 GCF_000146605.3 Meleagris gallopavo | reverse complement strand
TTGGTTTTGGCTCTTAGGCGTTTGGCCTCGTGGCCCTGGGAGGCGCAGCCAGCCTGCTGCTGGCAAGAGCTGTGCAGGGTGAAGGGCGAGCTGCTGCCAGGGCAGGGCTGGATGCGGAGCTGGGGTAGGGCTCGTGGGCTGCGCTGCTTTCCTTGAGTGCTGGCAGTGCCAGCAGAACTTTACCTTGTGGTGATTCAGTCATGCTGTTGCTCCATCAGCCTGATGTGCGTGACTGAAGTGTTAAATCTGCCAAGGGATGCTTTGCTTCTGCTTTCTCGCTCCTGGTTTTGTGCTTAGGCAGTGAACGTGCTGCATTAGCAAAACAGTGAGAGCTGTGCTTGCTGGTCGCATTATACTGTGACGCAGATTGGAAGCGTTTGGCAGAACAGCTGAGCTTAATAGTATTGCACTGACCAGAACTGAGGGTGTACTGGAATGTATTATCTAATGTCAGAAGTCCTGTGCCCTCTTCTCTGTGCCCTGGCCCAAGCCTGCTCTGTCTCCATGGCATGCCTCTGTGTCTGTTTCCTTTGGGGCTGAAAGCATGTTCTTTTATCCCTGGTGCTGCGGTTGAGCCTTCTTACAGGGAGAAGGCATCCTTCAGCATTACCTGCGCCAGGCTCGTGCGAGTTCTCTCATCCTTTCAATTTCAGATTTGTGCAAGATTACAGATAGCTTTAAGGGGTAACTGCCTTTCAGAGCATGTCAGCTGAAGAATTGAAGGTGAAAGATGAAAGCACTAGCGCACATTGCGTTC
>NW_011151099.1:0-474 GCF_000146605.3 Meleagris gallopavo | reverse complement strand
TTCAGCTGTCCAAGGAGAAGACTTGTAGCTCTTGCTTTCAACGTGTATTTTTGTGTAAGTAGAATTGAACCGCTGACTAAGCTCTTTGGAAATGTGTGGCATTTCACTGCTATATAAAGGCTCTGCTTGGTGGCTCCCATTGGTTATCAATCTCCACTTGTTCTAGAACACAGCTGGCGTGGCTAATGACTGGTGTGAATGACTTTGACTGATCACTGCAGGAATAAGAAACTTGAAGTTAATCTGCTTTGGTCATCTCTAGCAGCAGACACGTGCACACTACATTGCCCTTCATGCTTGTTTCTCTTTTCTAATTGTTCTTACGATGTCTTACAGGGTGAGACAGATATTCTTAAAATAACATCTAAGGTGTAAATTCTCATACGCAGTTCAGTGCAGCTGGGGCTGTTAAGTATAAAACTGAACAGACTGAAGAAGCAGCGCATATGAATAGATGGAGGGCATTCACCAAAT
>NW_011151098.1:0-917 GCF_000146605.3 Meleagris gallopavo | reverse complement strand
AAAGGAGCGGTTTGCACTTCGCCTTGGCTACATGCAGAATGCACTACGCCTACCTCTGAATACTATGTCTCTGCCTTTATTTTGAGCCACAATTCATGCTAGTCAGGTTTTCCACTGCGACACATCTGCATTCAGAGAGGAAAAGAGTGG
Source organism: Meleagris gallopavo (assembly GCF_000146605.3). Lineage (NCBI taxonomy): Eukaryota > Metazoa > Chordata > Aves > Galliformes > Phasianidae > Meleagris > Meleagris gallopavo. Next base: position 767 of record NW_011151098.1, on the reverse strand, counting down.
AAGGGAAAACCCTCTCTAATAAGGCATTTGCAAGTTCGAGGAGCGACAGCTGTAGTGCTCTCAGGGAGAGCGTTTCAGAAAGTGGGGAGAGATCCTTTCAGGACTGCGCAGAAAAACCCCCCACTCGCATGTAGTGCAGGAGGCTGAATTCGCACTTGTCGGCATCGGAATCGCACTCCTTCGCTCTCACGCGTAGAAAGCGGCATTCGCGCTGAACCGCTCCAGAGACTTTGCCGTAGCTGGCCGAGAAATCGCGCTTCTCCTCGAATGCCGCTTTCAGCCATCAGCAGCGGTCTCGTGTTTCTCACTTGCCGAGAACGGGCCACTTCAGCCGGCTGCTTTTCTCCGACGAGTGAGCGGGCTCCTGTGCGCGCATCGGAAAGGAGCGGTTTGCACTTCGCCTTGGCTACATGCAGAATGCACTGCGCTTACCTCTGAATACTATGTGTCTGCCTTTATTTCGAGCCACAATTCATGCTAGTCAGGTTTTCCACTGCGACACATCTGCATTCAGACAGGAAAAGAGTGGAAGGGAAAACAAGCTCTAATAAGGCATTTGCAAGTTCGAGGAGCGACAGCTGTAGTGCTCTCAGGGAGAGCGTTTCAGAAAGAGGGAGAGATCCTTTCAGGACTGCGGAGAAAAAACCCCCACTCGCAGGTAGTGCAGGAGGCTGAATTCGCACTTGTCGCCATCGGAATCGCACTCCTTCGCTCTCACGCGCAGAAAGCGGCATTCGCGCTGAACCGCTCCGGAGACTTTGCCGTAG
>NW_011151097.1:0-631 GCF_000146605.3 Meleagris gallopavo | reverse complement strand
AAGTCTCCCATTCCCCAGACCCTCTCACTAACCTCCAGGGTGTGGGATTCCTGCGGAAGAGCCTTTTCACTGAAGACAGAAGTAAGAAGGCATTCAGTATCTCTGCCTTCTCAGCATCCCCCGTTACGAGGACCCCCCCTCACTTAGTAAGGGGCCCACATTCTCCCTAGTTTTCCTTTTGCTATTAACATACTTGAAGAAGCCTTTTTTTATTATCCTTTATCACTTTAGCCAGATTCAATTCCAGATGGGCTTTAGCCTTCCTCGTTGCATCCCTGCAGGCCCTGACTACATTCCTATATTCTTCCCAAGTGATCAGACCCTTTTTCCACATTTCATGGACCTTCTTCTTTCCTTTGAGCTTGCGCATGAGCTCCTTGCTCATCCACAAAGGTCTCCTGCCACCTTTTCCCGATTTCTTGTTCACAGGGACGCACCGATCCTGAGCTTGGAAGAAGAGCTGTTTAAACGCTGACCAGCTCTCAGAGGCCCCCTTACCTTCTAACACCCGAGCCCACGGGATAGCTCCAAGTAGGTCCCGGAAGAGATCGAAGTTGGCTCTCCTAAAGTCCAGGGTAGCAATCCTACTTATTGCTTTGCTTCTTCCGCTCAGGATCTTGAACTCCACCAT
>NW_011151096.1:0-460 GCF_000146605.3 Meleagris gallopavo | reverse complement strand
CCAGTTTCGCCTGTTGAAAGCGTCCTGTTCTGTTTCCCCCCAGTCCCAAAGCTGCCCCTTTTTTGTGAGTCTAGACAGTGGCTTAGCAGCTGCGCTAGGTGAGGTATAAAAGAATGCCGATAACCCAATACACCTGGAAACTTTTGCAGCTGCTTCGATGTTGTAGGGACTGGGAACGCCTGAACCTTATCAATGACAGCACTGGGCAGTACTTTGGTCTTTCCTGACCAAACCACCCCCAGGAATCTTACGGACAGGCCCGGACCTTGCACCTTTTGGGGATTTATAGCCCATCCCCTCCGTTGTAAACAGGCGGTTAATGAATCCGCCGCCTGTCCCACTGCCTCCAGTGAGTCGGATGGCAGCAGGAGATCGTCAATATAGTGATACAAGTTAACATGATCCGGTTTTTCCAGTCGGCCAGGTCGCGCGCCACTAGATGATGACAATATGTTGGTGA
>NW_011151095.1:0-610 GCF_000146605.3 Meleagris gallopavo | reverse complement strand
GGGGAGTCGGATCACATCGCAACTACCTGCATACAAGCAGCGCACCAACATGGGGTGGCATCGTGTTCATTACCTGCTGGACACATCTCACACCACTGACTGGAGGAGCCCAGGCAATCCTTCAACTCCATCAGGCTGCAAAATGAAATCAGAAGAGACGCAGAACATAATTTAAAACACAACAAGGATGCACACAATGCCCTTAAAAAACACCCACCGCATGGATGCAATTAGCACATAGCCCTATTAATTACAGCCATCCAGCTTGAGATCCTCCAGAAAAGCAGAGCTCACAGCTCTGAAATCAAGCAGGAATCACTCACCCCATTCTAAGGGCTCACCCCACACCCCAAAGGAAGCAGTCTCCAGATTCAGATGCTGCTCTTACACCTAGCAGCCCTTCAGCGCATTTGCGATCCCCCAAAAAGACAAGATCACAGCCCTGAAAGAAAATAAGAAACCACTTACCCCATTCCAAGGACCAATACTCCCCCACACTCTCAAGTGAAGGAAGCAGCTTCCAGCTCCAAATACCTACCAGCCCTTAAGTACGCTCAGGGTTCCCTGCTAAAAAAGAGAGAGACCAGCTCCACAATGGAGAAGAAAAAAA
>NW_011151094.1:0-463 GCF_000146605.3 Meleagris gallopavo | reverse complement strand
CTGCTTTGGTTGTAGGTCTTTCAGGTTGCAGCCTATGAAGAAGAGGCTCATGTAGCATTTGCAGTGCTGGATGGAGTTGAAGGCAAAACTGAAGACGCTTTTCCGAGCATTTGAAGCTATGAAGCATATGGTTTCATACCAGAACCTTGCCGAGGCTGGTTCCTAACTTGTGTTACCCAAATGCTTTTTCGTTCCTTGCATTCCAACTGATTCTTATTCATCCAAATGCTGCTGCTTAGCTTTGCCAAAGGAAGGCAGAGGAGATTGTGAATGATGATAGGTTGCCAGAAGAACAGAAGGAACACAAAGCCTATCTTCTTGAAAGAAAGCACTACCGAATGAAGATGGTTGATGAATGCTCCTCAGGTCTGTCAGTAGCTGACAAGATTAAATCTTCCTGAAACATCTTGTCTGGGAGATGCAGTGGTGTCACTTAGTGTTTCAAAGTGAAACCATTTGCAGC
>NW_011151093.1:0-599 GCF_000146605.3 Meleagris gallopavo | reverse complement strand
TTCTTCTCCTTCAACTCTGTGTGCTCTCATATTATAGAATCAGGCTACAGCGCTGCACTAGCCAGCTAAGTATAGAACCAAATACCACAAAAATCCTGGTGGAAACAGCAGCAACAAAGGGACAATCCTCAGCAGACAGGCCTTTCCACCCACAGCACAGCTCAGCACGTTCTGCCATCAGAAAAGCAAGGCCTCCTGTCACGCTCAGCTAGTTCCCTTCTCAGTGCATTCTAGCACCACTGATACCTACTGTTATCCTCCTGCAGAGTGCCATCACACTGGCAGCATCAAAAGGAAGAAGCCCACACAACAGAGCATACCGCAGTACACCCATGCTCCAAACGTCTGCCTAAAAAATAAAAGGACAAGTTTACAAACCTGAAGCACCTCCAATGGCTTACTGACAGATTGCATTGTCTGCCCTTGCCAAAGGCTACATATAGCCCATGAAAAGCTGGCTCTTTCCCTCCGCAAAAAACCTTATGGTCCCAAAGAAAGCACATAACCCTCATTCAAACGTTCCTCCACTCAACTTAAAGCACTACTAAAACCCATATCTTCATCTCAGCTCATCACCCTGCTGCAGTACCTGCAGTACC
>NW_011151092.1:0-432 GCF_000146605.3 Meleagris gallopavo | reverse complement strand
TTGCAGAACATCCAACATAAGACATCACAGCAAGAGTTCCTGAGATGGTTGTGTAAATTATTGCATATTAATTGTGTATTACATTAAAGATCCTTAAATAACTTGGAAAACCTTTTTTTTTTTGGTCATGCAACCAGCTTAATAGTTAAGCTCTGCATCTGACTTTCTGACTTACAGCTTGGAGTACTGTACATAAACACACTACTGGGGTTTTTTTTTGTTTGTTGTTGTTGTTGTTGTTGTTGTTGTTTTTTGCTTTGCTACTTATTTTGTAGCAAAGCAAAACTACAGTATATTTAAATGTCAAGTTCCATAAATCGGTTCTGTAACAGACACCAGTAAAATAAGTGAAACACAGCTGATTATAAAGTTTTAAATCAATACCGGAATTTACAGTTAAAAAATAAATAATAATAATAAGAGAGAGAGAGA
>NW_011151091.1:0-529 GCF_000146605.3 Meleagris gallopavo | reverse complement strand
TCCTCAGCACAGCTGGATCCACTCTTAGTCCCAGATGCAATTACTAAGATGCAATTATTTTCTTCTGATTTCTGTTCTATTTCAGCTCAGCGTAGTTTACTCAGCCAGGCTGGTTGTACGTGTGTAGCGGACGGACGCTTCGAAGGAGCTGGACGCTCTGCACTCTGACCGATGGCCCAGGAAACCTTACTGCCATAATCAAAGCTATGGTAATGTACACCACAAAAGCAGAATCAACAAAGGAAGTGTTCTGTTCCAAACTTTGGCTTACGCCATATCTGCGAATATCCTGTACAGTGCTTTTGTAGCTGTGTTACCGAGACCAGCAGAAGTCTTTTTTTCTACCTAAACTCATAAATGAACTTAATTTGATTGCACACTGGAGGAGGAATTTGTGGTTTTTTTATTAGAAATACATAGAGTTTGTATAATAGCTACCATCACTGAGACAGTGGAATAAATAGTTGCAGGTTGATCCTGTGTTGCTTTTACTCTACGTGTCCAGTATGTTTTCAAATGAATATTGGCG
>NW_011151090.1:0-586 GCF_000146605.3 Meleagris gallopavo | reverse complement strand
CAATCAGATTGTATTATTATTGTGTTATCTTGCATTCCGATATCATAATTAGTAAATAAGTTTTCCTCCATAGATTGTTGCCGCAGTTTTTTGTTTTCCTCCCTTCCTTCCCATTTTGTGGGCTGGGGAGGGGAGGGCAGGGGCCTACCGCCCCCCTGTCACGGGTGTAGATTGATCTCGTTAACTCCGTGACAACGCCCTATGGAGGGCACTAATATTACTTAAGGATAGGAAAGGGACTATATATACTGACTCTAAATATGCCTATGGGGTAGTCCACACCTTCGGGAAGATATGGGAAGAGAGGGGGCTAATAAATTCACAAGGAAAAGGGTTGGTTCATGAATACCTAATCAAGCAGACACTACAAGCTTTGAGAAACCCAAAGCAAAAGGGAAAGTCCGATCACATCAGAGGAAACAACTTGGCTGATGAGGAAGCCAAAAAAAGTGGCTCTGTTGATAGTTAAAGAGTTAGGGATCGGGGAGTCTAAAGAACAAAAACAATACGAAAAAAGGTTTTCTACTAAGGAAAAGGAAAGGTTGTTGCAAATGGGTATTGAAGAAAAGGATGGGAAGTGGTTACT
>NW_011151089.1:0-344 GCF_000146605.3 Meleagris gallopavo | reverse complement strand
AGCTGAGTGCAGCCTGCAGGACCTCAAGGGAGCCACAAACAGGAGGGGAGGCAGCTCTTGGGAAGGGGAGATGAGAGCAGGACGAGGGGAACGGCTGGAAGTGGAGGGAGGGCAGCTTTCAGCTGGCTGTCAGGGGGAAGTTGTTTGCTGTGAGAGCGGTGAGGTGCTGGAACAGCTGCCCAGAGAGGCTGTGGATCCCCGTCCATCCCTGGAGGTGTTGGAGGGCAGCAAGGATGGGGCCCTGGGCAGCCTGGGCTGCTGTGAGACGTGGAGGTTGGTGGCTCTGCATTGGTGGGGGTTGGAGCTTCGTGATCCTTGAGTCCCTTCCAACCCTGGCCATTCTG
>NW_011151088.1:0-695 GCF_000146605.3 Meleagris gallopavo | reverse complement strand
AGGGTGTGGGATTCCTGCAGGGGAGCCTTTTACACTGAAGACAGAAGTAAAAAGGCATTCAGTATCTCTGCCTTCTCAGCATCCCCCGTTACGAGGACCCCCCCTCACTTAGTAAGGGCCCACATTCTCCTAGTTTTCCTTTTGCTATTAACATACTTGAAGAAGCCTTTTTTATTATCCTTTATCACTTTAGCTAGATTCAATTCCAGGCGGGCTTTAGCCTTCCTCGTTGCATCCCTGCAGGCCCTGACTACATTCCTATATTCTTCCCAAGTGATCAGACCCTTTTTCCACATTTCATGGACCTTCTTCTTTCCTTTGAGCTTGCGCATGAGCTCCTTGCTCATCCACAAAGGTCTCCTGCCACCTTTTCCCGATTTCTTGTTCACAGGGACGCACCGATCCTGAGCTTGGAAGAAGAGCTGTTTAAATGCTGACCAGCTCTCAGGGGCCCCCTTTCCTTTTAACACCCGAGCCCACGGGATAGCTCCAAGTAGGTCCCGGAAGAGATCGAAGTTGGCTCTTCTAAAGTCCAGGGTAGCAATCCTACTTATTGCTTTGCTTCTTCCGCTCAGGATCTTGAACTCCACCATCTCATGATCACTACAACCCAAACTGCCCCCTACCTTTACTTCCTTAACAAGTCCATCCCTGTTGGTGAAAATAAGGTCCAGTAACACCCCTCCCCGCGTCGG
>NW_011151087.1:0-476 GCF_000146605.3 Meleagris gallopavo | reverse complement strand
TCGGGGAGTCCTGGTGGACAAAGAAGCTGGACATAAGCCAGTAGTGTGCACTTGCAGCCCAGAAGGCCAACTGTATCCTGGGCTGCATTCAAAGAGGAGCGACCAGCAGGGAGAGGGAGGTGATTGTCCCCCTCGACTCGGCTCTGGTGCGGCCCCATGTGCAGCACTGCGTCCAGGCCTGGGGCTCCAGCACAGGAATGATGTGGAGCTTTTGGAGCAGGTCCAGAGAAGGGCCACGAAGATGATCAGAGGGCTGGAGCACCTCTCTTAGAAAGAAATGTTGAGGGAACTGGGATTGTTTCTGTGGGAGAAGAGAAAGCTCTGGAGATAGCTCATGACAGCCTTCCAAGACTCGAAGGGAGCGCATAAGCAGGAGGGGGCAACGGCTGTTTAGGAGGGTGGATAGCGATAGGACAAGGGGAAATGGTTTTGAAGTGAGACAGGGGAGGTTTAGGTTGGTTATTAGGAGGCAGCTT
>NW_011151086.1:0-328 GCF_000146605.3 Meleagris gallopavo | reverse complement strand
GTGCATAATGAGCAGTCTCAGACAAGATCGGAAGCCAAAAAATGGGTGTTGGGTACCTGAGCCTTCTCTGGTGGTAAGCAACATCGTGCAGAGAGTGCAGCCATGTGCTCCGAGCAAGGAGCACAGGTTTGTGCAAGAGGCACGGATGCAGGGCAGTGCCTTCATGACTGTATTGTGTCCAACAGGTGGCAGCAGAGCTTCGGTGCTCCCAAGTGCCGTAACAACTGCACGGAGAGATGTGTTGGTCTCTGTGGAAACAGCAAGGAAGTGGAATGTGCATTTCCCGGCATTGCCCCGGAACCTCACTTTGCTGACTGGTCATTGTCTG
>NW_011151085.1:0-439 GCF_000146605.3 Meleagris gallopavo | reverse complement strand
CCTCCCTGTGCAGCCCATTGCAGTGCTTAACAGCCCTTTCTGTAGAGAAGTGTCTCCTGATATCCAGCCTAACCCTCCCCTGGCACAACTCGAGGCCATTTTCCCTCGTCCTCTCACCTGTCACTGCCCGTAAGTCCAGACTTGAATGAAGCAATGTTTTTTGACAAACTTCATGATAACTTTTTTTCTAATTCATATCTCGTGGCGTACAGTGACATCCACAACCAGGTGGGACAGTCAAACACAAGATGAGCAACAAGGCTTATCTCTGCTTAGCCTTTGAGGAACTTTATTTCTCTCAGTCGTCACCTAAGAAATCCCTGATAAGCTTCAGCAGGAAGAGGGGATTGTTTCACAAGCAAGAGACTACCTGAGTTTCTGATCTCGGATCATAAGAAAAATTCAAAATCCTAAAGCATCTCAGTATTAAAACCTTCAT
>NW_011151084.1:0-493 GCF_000146605.3 Meleagris gallopavo | reverse complement strand
CGAGACAGCCATGGGTCGTGTGGGAATGGCTTTGGACTCCAAGAGCGGGGCTGCAACATCGCTGCGTTTCCACTCTCAGCACTGCTTCGCTCCTCCAGAGCCAGGGCCACAGACAAAGCAGCTGTCAGTCAGTCAGCTGGAAAAGCATCCCGGTACTCTGCAAGGGGACAGAGTGCTCTGCTCTGACAGCTTCCCTCAGCAGCCCTGCACTGAAATGCTTTGTGGGCTTCCTTCCAGCAAGCTGCTGAGGACAGAGGCAGTCACATCAGCTGCCTCTGCATTAACTGGGAGATGATTTTATGTTCATCCCTGGTCAACACAACAGGGGCTGCTTTCTTTAACATCTTTATTACACCTTCTTAGCTGAGTATAACTTTTCTAAAACAATTCTCAGCACTACGAAAGATAATATTCAAGACATTATAGCTATACGGAATGGAGACATTCCAAATGAATTAAATAAAATTTAAAGAAAAGAAACAAACCAAAAACC
>NW_011151083.1:0-458 GCF_000146605.3 Meleagris gallopavo | reverse complement strand
TGCGGGACGTCCTCGTCACGGCTGAGGCGCTGGGGACACGAGGAGCCCAAGGCGGGGAGAGCTGACAGCAGCACAGCACTCGCACGGCCCGAGCAGCCGGCCAGCTCCTGGTGAGCCGTGTGCGGGCAGCTCTGGGCTCGTGGGACTGCCCAGGCCACGCAGAACTACAGCTTACCTTGAAAACCACTTTTTCTAGGTTCTCCTTCCCGCTGATCTTCGCCAGGAAGTCATAGTAGAACTTGATGTGCACTCCTGTTCCCTCGATGAGGAGCACTCCTATGTCCTTCAGGACAAAGGCGATGTCCTCCCCCTTCCTCAGGCAGTGGGAGACGAGGGACGTTGTGCCAAATATGCAGGCCTTCCCAGTCTGCCGGCTCACAGATGCGGCCGCGGCCACCTCAGCGTATTTGAGGGCCTCCAGCTCCTTGTGGCCTGGAAAACCACACGGCAGAGTTTGT
>NW_011151082.1:0-364 GCF_000146605.3 Meleagris gallopavo | reverse complement strand
CCGAGCCAACTGGAAGAAGAGGAGCTCAAAATAACCATGCGGTCAGAGGTGTGTTTATGGCAAAGGACGCAGTCATAATTAAGAGCAGCTCAGTGTAGCAAAACAGGCAAACAAAATCCCTAGCAAATGGGGGCAGGGAACTGAGAGAGCTTCGCTGCCACACTTTCATCAAGCTTCTCCTGCGTCCAAAACACCATAATGACAGTGATGGTTTTCTTCTTGTCAAGGTTGGGTTTGCGCATTCTCAGCAACTGGATGCCATATTCTAACCTAAGCCCAGAAGTCTGCTGTCCCCTCAATAGTAAAAGCGTAGTTCAAGAGTCTTGGAGAAGGCCTGCATTTGGTCAAGATGTCAGATCAAGAT
>NW_011151081.1:0-355 GCF_000146605.3 Meleagris gallopavo | reverse complement strand
GCCTGCTCTCTTAGCTCCGCCACCACTTGGGCTTCCCAAAGGGGCCGATGGGAGCGACTGGTGGCCAATGGGTTGAACTGGTGGCCAACTGGTGGCCAACTGGTGGCCAAATGGGGGCAAACACCGCCCGTTTGAAGCCCACCCCCCGGTTAAGCCCGCCCCCAGGGGCAAACACCACCCAACGAGGCCCCACCCCCTCGGTTAAGCCCCGCCCCTTCCCATAAGCCCCGCCCCCAGAGGTAAACAACATCCAACAAAGTCTCGCCCACTCGTTCGGGCCATACCCACTCCCCGTAAGCCCCGCCTCCAGGGGCAAACACCATCCAATGAGGGCCCGCCCCCTCACCGGAGCCCC
>NW_011151080.1:0-555 GCF_000146605.3 Meleagris gallopavo | reverse complement strand
CTCCGGAGCGGTTCAGCGCGAATGCCGCTTCTACGCGTGAGAGCGAAGGAGTGCGATTCCGATGCCGACAAGTGCGAATTCAGCCTCCTGCACTACCTGCGAGTAGGGGGTTTTTCTCCACAGTCCAGAAAGGATCTCTCCCCACTTTCTGAAACGCTCTCCCTGAGAGCACTACAGCTGTCGCTCCTCGAACTTGCAAATGCCTTATTAGAGCTGGTTTTCCCTTCCACTCTTTTCCTCTCTGAATGCAGATGTGTAGCAGTGGAAAACCTGACTAGAATGAATTGTGGCTCGAAATAAAGGCAGAGACATAGTATTCAGAGGTAGGCGTAGTGCATTTTGCATGTAGCCAAGGCGAAGTGCAAACCGCTCCTTTCCGATGCGCGCACAGGAGCCCGCTCACTCGTCGGAGAAAAGCAGCCGGCTGAAGTGGCCCGTTCTCGGCAAGCGAGAAACACGAGACCGCTGCCGACGGCTGAAAGCGGCGTTCGGTGAGAAACGCGATTTCTCGGCCAGCTACGGCAAAGTCTCCGGACCGGTTCAGCGCGAATGCCG
>NW_011151079.1:0-520 GCF_000146605.3 Meleagris gallopavo | reverse complement strand
CACACAGTCCTCACCTTTTCCCCCCCACCATAAGACCTTTTCACCCAGAAATGACAGTTCTCTTAGGAATACCTCCCCAGTTCCCCCTAATCTGCTACACCACACTCCTCAGTATGACACTTTCTCCCCAAACTAGGACGCTTTCTCCCAGAAAGGCCGCTTTTTCCCCCCAAAGTACACCGTTGGCTTCCAAAAAGAACACATTCTACCCAACAAATACCTCCCTTCTCCAATACAATGACATTACCTCCCAGTAATGCTACCTTGGGCCCAAACTTTGGACAGCTTCTCCCACTAATACTACTTTTCCATCCAAAAGAGGACATCTTCTCCCCAAAGAATGCTATTTTCTCCCGGAAACAAAGCAGCTTTCTCACACATGGGTGGCATTTTCCAACCAACTATGCTACTCTCTCCCAGAAAGAGCACTTTTCTGACAAGTACCTTCCCTTTTCTCTCAAAAATACTGCTAGACACTCCTCAAGAGGACATTTGCTCCCATCTACACCCCGTTTTCTCC
>NW_011151078.1:0-463 GCF_000146605.3 Meleagris gallopavo | reverse complement strand
GTCATTTGTTTCACAAGTCATAGCTGCAGATGAGGTTTTCCATCTGGACACATTTCCTTATGATGTAGTTCTCAAATTCTGCTTTAGTTTCTAGTCTACAACAAAAAAAAGAAATGGAAAGGTTAAGTGAAAAATTGTCTTTCTATTCAAGGCTTTGTGAAATAATAAATAAATATATTATTTATTTCACAACTCTGGTAATCTTCTTGCTTACTCAGATGCATCTTATAAAGTCATTATTCTTATTATTGTATAAGAAGACCAATTGACAGTCACTTGAAGATACCATGGTAGATTAACCTGTGTGAGAATTCTTCGCTGTGGTGTGAATGAAAGGTATTATTTTTTGTAAGAATTCCAAAGATTTAGAAATAGTGATTCAGGAGCAATAGACCATTTTCTAGTCTTTAACCTTTATAAGTTAACTGTTAGAAATTAAATTTTTCAGGCATACTGATTTATA
>NW_011151077.1:0-487 GCF_000146605.3 Meleagris gallopavo | reverse complement strand
GTGGAGGAGGTGATCCAGCTTCCCCTCTGAGTCCCGAGACTGAAACTCGGGCGGATGGCATGGGTAAGTCGTGGCTTTGTAATTCCTTGGAGAGCTTTCCTTGCTCACTTCAGTGCCATTTCATTGCGCTCTTTCCCCCGTACGCTCCGCTATGCAGCGATGCTGTTGTGTCTGACTGCAGAGCACGCGTTGTAAAAGAAGCCAGGAGTGGCTCTCTGGAAATGGCTGAGCTCGGTGGGGTGTGGAGAGTTGTTCCAGCAGTGTGCCAGAGAAGGCCTGTGTGATGCTGCTCACCTCTCGCCGCTCCCAGTTCCCAGAGGGCTGTGAGCTTTGTCCTTTTGGGAAGGCAGCACCCGAGGGCGATGAGGTGAAGGTAACGTGGGACGTTGTCATTTCTTCCAGGGATGAATGCAGGGAAAAGCACCCAGGCTGCTGTTGGCAGATGTGTGCGGAAGCGCCACGTGGCAGTGATGGTACTGTTCTCAGC
>NW_011151076.1:0-465 GCF_000146605.3 Meleagris gallopavo | reverse complement strand
GCCCTCCTGATCATCTTCGTGGCCCTTCCTCTGGACCTCGCTCCAAAAGCTCCACATCATTCCCGTGCTGGAGCCCCAGGCCTGGACGCAGTGCTGCACATGGGGCCGCACACCAGAGCCGAGTCGAGGGGGACAATCACCTCCCTCTCCCTGCTGGTCGCTCCTCTTTGAATGCAGCCCAGGATACAGTTGGCCTTCTGGGCTGCAAGTGCACACTACTGGCTTATGTCCAGCTCTTTGTCCACCAGGATCCCCGTGTCCTCCGCAGGGCTGCTCCCAAGGGCTTCTACGCCCACTTTGTACAAGCATCTGGGTTTCCCCTTCATCAGGGACATCAACAGTGGGGTTGAGTGCACCCTAAGGACACCAAGCTGTGGGGTGCAGTGACACAGCAGAGGGACGGGATGCCATCCACAGAGACCTCAACAGGCTGAGCAGTGGGCACAAATCCAAGTGCAGGGTCAG
>NW_011151075.1:0-402 GCF_000146605.3 Meleagris gallopavo | reverse complement strand
CTGGCAGAGCTGCTGATCCCACGCATGCCCATCGGGATGCTCCTCTAACCCAGAGCTCCTTCCCACCCTGCCAAGAAGAAGCAAACCAACCCCCCACCACCAGCACGGCTCCGCAGCAGGGAATGCACACAGCTTCACGCCGCTCCCCTTCACCCTGTCCTACCTAAGAGACCACAGGAGCACTGATCTGGAAATTGGTACAAAACACAGCAGCGCCACTTTGAAATGCAAGTTGTGTTTTCGTTGTCAGGGCTATTACAGCCCAAAGGTTGTCATAAAGTTCATGTAAAGGAGGATAAAATACAGGTGTTCTGTGCACAAAAGCAAAGAGGAAAGGCTGTTTCCCAATGAGAAGTACGATTCCAGAAAGGGACATCTACAGAGAACCCAGAGGGATATCGA
>NW_011151074.1:0-524 GCF_000146605.3 Meleagris gallopavo | reverse complement strand
AAATTCCTGTTTTTCGTAGAGGAAATGGACCTGGGGGTATTGATTGATGCTCGGCTGAACATGAGCCGACAGTGTGCCCAGGTGGCCAAGAAGGCCAATGGCATCCTGGCTTGCATCAGAAACAGTGTTGCCAGCAGGAGTAGAGAGGTGATTGTTCCCCTGTACTCAGCACTGGTGAGGCTGCACCTCGAGTACTGTGTCCAGTTTTGGGCCCCTCACTGCAAGAAAGACATTGAGGCCCTGGAACGTGTTCAAAGGAGGGCAACAAAGCTGGTGAGGGGTCTGGAACACAGGCCATATGAGGAGAGGCTGAAGGAGCTGGGATTGTTCAGCCTGGAGAAAGGAGGCTCAGGAGAGACCTCATTGCTCTCTATAACTTCCTGAAGGGTGGTTGTAGTGAACTGGGGGTCGGCCTCTTCTCTCGTGTCATTACTGATAGGACCAGAGGGAATGGTTTCAAGCTACAGCAGGGGAGATTCAAGCTGGACATTAGAAAGTATTCCTTTTCAGAAAGCGTGGTCAGG
>NW_011151073.1:0-463 GCF_000146605.3 Meleagris gallopavo | reverse complement strand
GAGAAGCGCAGGCGAGAAGCGCAGGCAGAGAAGCGCAAGCGAAGCAGCGCAGGCAGAGAAGCGCAAGCGAAGCAGCGCAGGCAAAGAAGAGAGCATCAGGTGACCTTGCCGGGAGTTTATATCTCCTCGTTGACCGCAAAGCCCCCTGGGGAAACGTAGCTGCTCTTCTCCTCTGGACAGGCACCCGGAACTTGAGCATCAGCAGTCAAACCCCCAGTGCATTGCATGATGTTATGATGTGGAATACCGATAATGAAAAATCATGAAACCATGACATTCCACCCCTTATTCCACATCACTACATCATGCTTAATATATACAAACAAAATATAAACACACGCACTAGGAATTACTGACTGCACTCCCTCAACATCAAGTTCCCTTGCGGTACACATTGAACATCCCCGTTTCCTGCATCACCCACCAAGTGGACCCAGGTCCCTGGGCAAAAACAGTTCCACGA
>NW_011151072.1:0-523 GCF_000146605.3 Meleagris gallopavo | reverse complement strand
CTCACACAGAACAGGATAAGTGCCCGAGGACTGGAGGATAGTCAGTGTCAGTTCACTCTTCAAAAAGGGCAGGAAGAAGAAGACAACAAACTATGGGCCAGGAGGCCTCACCTCTGTCACTGGGAAGATGATGGAGTACTTTATTCTAGATGTCATCTCCAAGGAAGTGGAAGAAAAGAGGGTTATCAGGAGTAGTGAATGAGGGCTCACCAATGGGAAATCAGGTTTGACCGATCTGGTACCGTTTTATTTTATATATCCACATTTATTTATCCACCCTGTTTACTTTATACATCCACAAGTCTATGGATCCCAATGAGATGCATCCCAGTCCTCAAGGAATTGGCTGATAGAGTCTCCAAGCCACCCTCGATGATATTTGAAAAGTTGTGGCAATCAAGTAAAGTCCCTGGAGACTGGAAAAAGGTAACATCGTACCCATACTTCCAAAGGGTAAAAGGAGGACCCAGAGAACTGCCGACCTGTCAGTCTCACCTCTGTGCCAGGAAAATCATGCAACAGA
>NW_011151071.1:0-441 GCF_000146605.3 Meleagris gallopavo | reverse complement strand
CAACAAGGATGCACACAATGCCCTTAAAAACACCCACCGCATGGATGCAATTAGCACATAGCCCTATTAATTACAGCCATCCAGCTTGAGATCCTCCAGAAAAGCAGAGCTCACAGCTCTGAAATCAAGCAGGAATCACTCACCCCATTCTAAGGGCTCACCCCACACCCCAAAGGAAGCAGTCTCCAGATTCAGATGCTGCTCTTACACCTAGCAGCCCTTCAGCACACTTGGGATCCCCCAAAAAGACAAGATCACAGCCCTGAAAGAAAAATAGAAACCACTTACCCCATTCCAAGGACCAATACTCCCCCACACTCTCAAGTGAAGGAAGCAGCTTCCAGCTCCAAATACCTACCAGCCCTTGAGTACGCTCAGGGTTCCCTGCTAAAAAAGAGAGAGAGCAGCTCCACAATGGAGGAGGAAAAAAAAAAAAAAAAA
>NW_011151070.1:0-372 GCF_000146605.3 Meleagris gallopavo | reverse complement strand
TGGTTGGGACAGGCAGCTGATGGGCAAGGCCAAAAAGACAGCATGCCTCTGTTGACCTCTGTCAAAGGCTGGTCAGATAGTTTCTACTAGGATATGTACATCAGAAATCCTAGCACACAAATCTCCAGTTTGAAGGGTTTCTTCACCCCGGTGCTGCAGGAGATGCTGGTGGAGCATTTTGTGCAGTCTGACAGGAGGAGAGCTGCCCAAAGGAAGATACTGATGCTCCAGAGGAATTGTGATGGCAATATGAAAAAATTCATTGGAAAGAGAATAACTTGGAAGATTTTATGCATTCGACCTGTAGGGCTCCCTTCTGTTATTTTAACTCTATCAATCACATCTCACAGGGAAGAAGAAAGAAAAAAAAAA
>NW_011151069.1:0-693 GCF_000146605.3 Meleagris gallopavo | reverse complement strand
TCTGAGCCAGGCTCACCTTGAAAGGGCCAGCACATCCACCATGTCTCTGGCAACCTGTGCCACTGCCTCAGCACCCTCACTGTACAAGACATTTTCCTTAGATTTCACCTCCATTTTCCCTTGTTCTTGCCTTTAGGTATTGAAAGGCTGTTAGCAGGTTCCCTTGGAGCCTTCATTTCTCCAGGCTGAACAGCCCAGCTCTCCTTGCTTACAGGAGAGGGGTTCCATCCTTGGGTTCGTGTTAGTGGCTGTACTCTGGATGCACTCGCACAGCTCCATGTCTCCCTGCACTGAGGACTCGACATCTGGACGCAGCACTGCAGCTGAGGCCTCACCAGCGCAGGGCAGAGGGATGGGGATGTCCTCCCTTCGCCCGCTGACTGCGCATCTTTGGATGCAGCCCAGGATACGGTTGGCTTTCTGGGCTGGAAGGGCCCACTGCTGGCTTGTGTCCAGCTCCCACCCACCAGTACTCCCAGGCCTTATGGAGCAGGACTACGCTCAGTCCTTTCATCCCCTAGCATGTTTTGGTGGTGGCTGTTCCCTCATCCCAGCTACTGACCCTGCACTTGGATTTGTGGCCACTGCTCAGCCTGTTGAGGTCTCTGTGGATGGCATCCCGTCCTCTGCTGTGTCACTGCACCCCACAGCTTGGTGTCCTTAGGGTGCACTCAACCCCACTGTTGATGTCCC
>NW_011151068.1:0-500 GCF_000146605.3 Meleagris gallopavo | reverse complement strand
ACCCGCAGTATGTCAGTTTCTCCCCAAACTAGGACACTTTCTCCCAAAACAGCCACTTCTTCCCCCCAAAGTACACCGTTGGCTTCCAAAAAGAACGCATTCTCTCCCAGAAATACCTCCCTTCTCCCAATACAATGACATTACCTCCCAGTAATGCTACCTTGGGCCCAAACATTGGACAGCTTCTCCCACAAGTACTACTTTTCCATCCAAAACAGGACATCTTCTCCCCAGAGAATGCTATTTTCTCCCGGAAACAAAGCAGCTTTCTCACAAATGGGTGGCATTTTCCAACCAACTATGCTACTCTCTC
This sequence comes from Meleagris gallopavo, assembly GCF_000146605.3. Lineage (NCBI taxonomy): Eukaryota > Metazoa > Chordata > Aves > Galliformes > Phasianidae > Meleagris > Meleagris gallopavo. The sequence goes on along the minus strand of NW_011151068.1, from coordinate 187 downwards.
CCAGAAAGAGCACTTTTCTGACAAGTACCTTCCCTTTTCTCTCAAAAATACTGCTAGACACTCCTCAACAGGACATTTTCTCCCATCTACACCCCGTTTTCTCCCCAAAGGACCCCTTTTCACACCAAAATACCACACTTGCCCTCCAAGAGAAGTCAGTCTTTCCCACAATTGTCCACTTTTCTCC
>NW_011151067.1:0-689 GCF_000146605.3 Meleagris gallopavo | reverse complement strand
AAAGGCTCCAAGGGAACCTGGTAACAGCCTTTCAATACCTAAAGGAAAGAACAAGGGAAAATGGAGGTGAAATCTAAGGAAAATGTCTTGTACAGTGAGGGTGCTGAGGCAGTGGCACAGGTTGCCAGAGACATGGTGGATGTGCTGGCCCTTTCAAGGTGAGCCTGGCTCAGACTCTGAGCAACTTGATCTAGCTGTGGATGGTCAGCATGGGGCAGTCGGATCACATCGCAAACCTACCTGCATACAAGCAGCGCACCAACATGGGGTGCATGATGTTCATTACCTGCTGGACACATCTCACACCACTGACTGGAGGAGCCCAGGCAATCCTTCAACTCCATCAGGCTGCAAAATGAAATCAGACGAGACGCAGAACAGAATTTAAAACACAACAAGGATGCACACAATGCCCTTAAAAAACACCCACCGCATGGATGCAATTAGCACATAGCCCTATTAATTACAGCCATCCAGCTTGAGATCCTCCAGAAAAGCAGAGCTCACAGCTCTGAAAGAAAGCAGGAATCACTCACCCCATTCTAAGGGCTCACCCCACACCCCAAAGGAAGCAGTCTCCAGATTCAGATGCTGCTCTTACACCTAGCAGCCCTTCAGCGCACTTGCCACCCCCCAAAAGAAGAAGATCACAGCCCTCGAAAGAAAAAAAGAAACCACTTACCCCACTT
>NW_011151066.1:0-578 GCF_000146605.3 Meleagris gallopavo | reverse complement strand
GGTGTTCCAAACTTTTTGCCTTCAGGCCAGTCCATGATCACCTCTAGGATTCCTGGACGGTTGAGATTCCCCATCCGCGCTCGCTGCGTAATCAGCGCAATCCACTTACTCCAAGTGGCATCAGTAGCATGATGGGTGTAGGGACCCTTTCCCTTGAACATCCAGTTCAGCACTGGCAGTCGAGGTGCCAGAAGGAGCTGTGTTTCTGTACCGATTACTTCGGAAGCAGCCCGAACCCCCTCATACGCGGCTAAGATCTCCTTCTCAGTTGGAGTGTAGCACTCTTCAGACCCTCTGTACGCCCGACTCCAGAATCCCAGGGGTCGGCCTCGGGTCTCTCCTGAGGCTCTTTGCCACAAACTCCAAGTGGGACCTTTCTCTCCAGCAGCAGTGTAGAGGATGTTCTTTATACCCTGTCCCATTCGTACTGGCCCTAGGGCCACGGCACGGGCTATTTCCTGTTTATCTGTTCAAAGCCTGCTGCTGCTCCGGGCCCATGTAAACTCATTCTTCTTCCGTGTCACCTGATAAAGGGGGCTTACATGAGGCTGTAGTTTGGAACATGCATTCTCCAAAAA
>NW_011151065.1:0-513 GCF_000146605.3 Meleagris gallopavo | reverse complement strand
AAAAAAATCACTCACTCCATCACCAAGAACAAGGCATACTCCAAAGGAAGCATCCCCAGGTTCAGATGCTGCCCCTACTCTTCCCAGCCCTTCAATTGGGATCAGGGAGGGGTGGAGCCTGGCTCTGCCCCACTCCACAGCCAAACTGCCCCCAGCTGTGCTCGCAGGGCTGCACCCCGCCCCAGGTGTTTGCCACAAAAACAGGAGGGCAAGGGAATGTCCAGGCAAAGGCAAGGGCCAAGAGAACATGGAAGGAAATGCCAAGGATGACGGCCCAGACAATACGGCAGGGAACGCCAAAACTGAATGCCGACATGAATGTGGCAACACAAAGCCAAGGGGTCATTAGGCCAAGAGAATGGGGCAAGGAACACACAAATAGGAGGACAAGAGAATGTAATAGTGAAAACAGTGCAAGACCAGAGACAAGCAAGACACAGAACTAAGAGGATAGGCAGGCTTCTGGGCACCATGAAGCGCAATTCAGAGCTCTGGGGGAACCCTATTGTGCCG
>NW_011151064.1:0-525 GCF_000146605.3 Meleagris gallopavo | reverse complement strand
TGTGATCTTGCTTTTTGGGGGATGGCAAGTGCACTGAAGGGCTGCTAGGTGTAAGAGCAGCATGTGAATCTGGAGACTGCTTCCTTTGGGGTGTGGGGTGAGGCCCTTAGAATGGGGTGAGTGATTCCTGCTTGATTTCAGAGCTGTGAGCTCTGCTTTTCTGGAGGATCTCAAGCAGGATGGCTGTAATTAATAGGGCTATGTGCTAATTGCATCCATGCGGTGGGTGTTTTTTAAGGGCATTGTGTGCATCCTTGTTGTGTTTTAAATTATGTTCTGCGTCTCTTCTGATTTCATTTTGCAGCCTGATGGAGTTGAAGGATTGCCTGGGCTCCTCCAGTCACTGGTGTGAGATCTGTCCAGCAGGTAATGAACATCATGCACCCCATGTTGGTGCGCTGCTTGTATGCAGGTAGGTTTTGCGATGTGATCCGACTCCCCCATGCTGACCATCCACAGCTAGATCAAGTTGCTCAGAGTCTGAGCCAGGCTCACCTTGAAAGGGCCAGCACATCCACCATGTCT
>NW_011151063.1:0-662 GCF_000146605.3 Meleagris gallopavo | reverse complement strand
CGACGTCTCTGCCTTTCATTTTGAGCGGCAATTCTTTTTTGGTGTTGTTCTCCATGGCTACGCTTGTGCATGCTCCGGAGGAAAAGAGTGGAGAGCAAAACCCTCTCTAATAAGGCTGTTGGAAGTTCGGGGAGCGACATTTGTTTCGCTCCCAGGGAGAGAGAGCGTGACAGAAAGTGGGGAGCGATCCTTTCTGGCCTGCGGAGAAAAAACCTCCCTACGGAGGTAGTGCAGGAGGCTGAATTCGCACGTTCTCGGCATCGGAATTGCACTGCTTCGCTCTCATGCGTAGAAAGCGGCACTCGCGCTGAACCGCTCCGGAGAGTTTGCCGACGCTGGTCGAGAAATCGCGCTTCTCCCCGAGTGCCGCTTTCAGCCGTCAGCAGCGCTCTCGTGTTTCTCACTTGCCGAGAACGGGCGACTTGTGCCTGCTGCTTTTCTCCGACGCGCGAGCGGTCTCGCGTCCGCAAGTCGGAGAGGAGCGGTTTGCACTTCGCCTTGGGTACATGCAGAATGCACTAGGCCTAGCTGTGAATACGACGTGTCTGCCTTCATTTCGAGCGGCAATTCTTTTTTGGTGTTGTTCTCCATGGCTACGCTTGTGCATGCTCGGAGGAAAAGAGTGGAGAGCAAAACCCTCTCTAATAAGGCTGTTGGAAGTT
>NW_011151062.1:0-413 GCF_000146605.3 Meleagris gallopavo | reverse complement strand
TCGCCCGGCCCGCAATGAGTCTGTCAGCACCGCGTGTTATTTCGAGAGTGCCGGCCCGGGCGCCCCGGTGGTTCCATAGGAGGAAGAAATGTTTCCCGAGGAGGGCCCTGGCACACACTGCCCCGAGGAGCGGCGCACGCTGATGTGTGGAATCAGACTCTGTGACCACAAAGCAGTTATAAAAGCAGGTGTGTTTAATCAGGGCTGCGACTCCGGGTGCAAGGGGGAGAGCTGCTCCTAACTCGCACAGCGTCAGGAAGAAGTGCTGCAGCGAGAGGCCGAACTGATACGTGATCAGTAGTTTCCAGGAATTGGGATCCACGTTCCTTATGTTCCGAGAACCCAGCAGCACGCGGCCCCCCTCGCGCGTGCGCAGTGAGGGTCTCCTCCTGGTGGCCGTGGGATGCAGAATC
>NW_011151061.1:0-487 GCF_000146605.3 Meleagris gallopavo | reverse complement strand
CTTGAATTTTTCAAGAAAACAACTAAACCAGGAAAGAATAAGTGTTAGTAAGACTTGATTTGAATTTGTTGAGGTAGCTTCTATTTCTTTTCCTCAACAGGGTACTAGCCTGAAATTTTTCTGTGACCAGAGGGAATACACTGGGCAATGTATCTATTACTGGGAGAAAGTTTTGATTAGTTTGGAAACAATCAAAAAGAACAAAAATATTCCTGAACGGAATGATCCTCTCTTCAAACATTTCCATAATGTGGACATTCAGGTGCAGATTGATCAATGTAGGATTAGAGAAAGGAGGGTTATGTGTCGGTACACGAGCTTAGGGTTCTGGTTTCACCCAGCAGATGGCTAAGCACGATGTCACAGTGCACCCCTTTGGCCAGTTGAAGTCAGCTGTCCTAATTCTGTTCCCTCCCAGCTCCTTGGATCCTTTGCTGAAAATGGCTTGGCCCTGTGCAGCATGCTTAGCTGAACTATAAGCATTGGT
>NW_011151060.1:0-566 GCF_000146605.3 Meleagris gallopavo | reverse complement strand
GGTGCACTCCAGCTGCACGCGCAGACAGGACCTGCTCGTCGCCGTCTCCTCCACGTTGTCCAGCTCCACATGGAAGGTGGTGCCCGGGAGGAGGCCTCACGGGCACGAGCAGCTGGTAGATGACGTTGCCATCGTGGGTGCTCCATTCTTCATAGACGCAGACCCCGATGGCCGGCTGCAGCTGGGGCGTGAAGCTGTGGCAGGTTTGTCCTCGGCAGGTGCGCAGAAGATCATCCACCAGCTCCTCCACCAGCTGGCACTTGTCAGCCATGTATGGTGCTGGCCACTCGGTGCTGTAGGCCCAAACTCTGCCCAGGTCCTGTGTCTCGTCTTTGTCCCTGTCCTCTTCCTCATCGTCGTCCTCCTCCTCGTTTCGGGACCTTTTCAGGCTGCTGCCGATACAGGCCAGCATACGTGCCACTTTTGTGAGGAAGAAGAAGGCCTTAAGGAAGAGGGTAAGGATCGCAGCACAGATCCAAATAATGCTGCTGCTCCCTGGCAAACATCTCCTCTTCCTGATGCACCAAATGAGGCCAAAGAACAGCAGAAAGCCTCCGGGAAAGGCC
>NW_011151059.1:0-584 GCF_000146605.3 Meleagris gallopavo | reverse complement strand
AACTAAACTTAGTATACTTATTCAAAACCTTACTGAGCCTTCCTGCTATACACTTTTTCTAAAGGTCAGCCTGGATCTCACTTTTTGCAATAGAAGCCCACTCCACAGCAGTCTTACTGCTCAACCCCTTTGCCCGGGCAAGCTCTCAGATATCTCGCAAGGCTGTCCTTGCATCTTTTCCACACTGTTAATTCTCAGCTGCTTCTGAAGCCACTATTAAAAACAAAAAACAAAAAACAAAAAAACAAAAAAAATTAATTAAAATAGAGAAAACACAACCTTTATGTCAGGGACTACCAGCGCTGGTCTACCCTTATGGAGACCTGCTGCTATCAGGTCAGTTGGTTGAGCTGGGCAGAGACTCAAATGCCTACTTTCATGTATGAGATGTATTTTCTAGTGACTGATTGCTTCCTCAATAAATTAGGCAAACACTTTTCCACTGAAACCAATGACTTATTGAGAAGCCCTTAAAGCAGTAAATCCATTCCTCTGTCATTTTTCTGGACAGTAATGGTTCTGCTTTAGTCACAGAGAAATATAGAGCTGCCCTTTACATTGAGACATCCTCTTTAAAAGCAGAA
>NW_011151058.1:0-854 GCF_000146605.3 Meleagris gallopavo | reverse complement strand
ATTGCTTTGCTTCTTCCACTCAGGATCTTGAACTCCACCACCTCATGATCACTACTAACCTAAACTGCCCCCAGCCTTTAACTTCCTTAACAAGTCCATCCCTGTTGGTGAAATAAGGTCCAGTAACACCCCTCCCCGCGTCGGTTCCTCCACCACCTGCATCAGAAAGTTGTCTTCAACGCACTGCAAGAACCGTCTTGGACCGTGCGTGCCTGGCCCATGTTGGTCGTCCTAGCAAATATCTGGAATAATTGAAGTCCCCCATAAGCACCAATGCCTGGGAACGTGACGTCTACATCCAGTTGCTTTTGGAAGGCCTCATCAGCCTCCTCATCCTGATCAGGGGGCCTGTAGTTACACCCCCCACAACAGTGTCACCCTTACCAGCCTGCCCCTTGATTCTCACTCATAAGCTCTCCACTGCTACATCACTCTCCCCCAAGTGAAGTTCAATACATTCTAGCTGCTCTCTCACATAAACGAGCAACTCCACCACCCCGCCTAGCCAGCCGATCTTTCCTAAAAAGCACATAGCCCTCCATGACAACATTCCAGTCATGTGAGCTGTCCCACCACGTCTCCGTGATCGCAATGAGATCATGACCTCGCGACCGCACGCAGAACTCCAGCTCTTCCTGTTTATTCCCCATGCTACGCGCATTAGTATACAGGCACTTAAGAGAAGCAGCATCCCTCCACCCCTCTCCAAGCCTTTCAACTCCACTGTCTCCACCCATCAAGTTCTGTTTGGAGCCTTGAACTGCCCCCTCAGTCCCAGCGGTCCTCATGCAACAGCATGTCTCTCTTTCTTCCATCCCTCTTCTTGTCAGTGCAAAGGAAGGAGAAGTTAGAGC
>NW_011151057.1:0-437 GCF_000146605.3 Meleagris gallopavo | reverse complement strand
GTGTGCACTTGCCAGCCCAGAAGGCCAACTGTATCCTGGGCTGCATCAAAGAGGAGCGACCAGCAGGGGAGAGGGAGGTGATTGTCCCCCCTCGACTCGGCTCTGGTGCGGCCCCATGTGCAGCACTGCGTCCAGGCCTGGGGCTCCAGTACGGGAATGATGTGGAGCTTTTGGAGCAGGTCCAGAGAAGGGCCACGAAGATGATCAGAGGGCTGGAGCCCCTCTCTTAGAAAGAAATGGTGAGGGAACTGGGATTGTTTCTGTGGGAGAAGAGAAAGCTCTGGAGATAGCTCATGACAGCCTTTCCAAGACTCAAAGGGAGCGCATAAGCAGGAGGGGGCAACGGCTGTTGAGGAGGGTGGATAGCGATAGGACAAGGGGAAATGGTTTTCAAGTGAGACAGGGGAGGTTTAGGTTGGTTATTAGGAGGCAGCTTT
>NW_011151056.1:0-802 GCF_000146605.3 Meleagris gallopavo | reverse complement strand
CCAGAGACAAGCAAGACACAGAACAAGAGGATAGGCAGCCTTCTGTGGGCACCATGAAGCGCAATTCAGAGCTCTGGGGGAACCCTATTGTGCCGGGCTCTGGAATGGGTAACGCTGGCGGGTGTGCATCGCCCTTACCTGCTGGGCGGACAGTGACCAGTCAGCAAAGTGAGGTTCCGGGGCATGCCGGGAAACGCAGATTCCAGTTCCTTGCTGTTTCCACAGAGACCAACACATCTCTCCGTGCAGTTGTTACGGCACTTGGGAGCACCGCAGCTCTGCTGCCACCTGTTGGACACAATACAGTCATGAAGGCACTGCCCTGCATCCGGGCCTCTTGAACAAACCTGTGCTCCTTGCTCGGAGTCACATGGCTGCACTCTGTGCACCATGTTGCTTACCACCAGAGAAGGCTCAGGTACCCAACACCATTTTGGCTTCCATCTTGTCTGAGAACTGCTCATTATGCACAGCCCTCATCTTTGCTTTGGTTTGGTGAGGTGGGGACTGCCATTGCTTCCTCAGTCCCACAGACCCCTTCCCATCCCACACTGCCATCGGGAGATCAGGTTCTGGACCACCTGAGGACCCAAACATCCAGGAGTCTTTGGGTCCTGACGAGATGAGTCCCAGAGTTCCGAGGGAATTCACCGCTGCAGTCACCGAGCCACTCTCCATGCTATTTCACAAGTCGAGGCAGTCAGGTCAAGTCCCTGGTGAGGAGAAAAAAGGTGACAGCACACCTCTTAGGAAGGATAGAAAGTGTGACGCGGGGAACTACCAGCATGTCAGTCTCACCTCT
>NW_011151055.1:0-648 GCF_000146605.3 Meleagris gallopavo | reverse complement strand
ATATTGTGTTATCTTGCATTCCGATATCATAATTAGTAAATAAGTTTTCCTCCATAGATGTTGCCGCTGTTTTTTGTTTTCCTCCCTTCCTTCCCATTTTGTGGGGCTGGGAAGGGGAGGGCAGGGGTCTACCGCCCCCCTGTCACAGGTGTAGATTGATCTCGTTAACTCCGTGACAGATTTTGGTGGAGGATGCGGGCATAGTTCTATTTCTTAGCTTTTGGAACGAATCTCTCTCTCTGCTCTTAGAGAGCTTCGTTAGGGAGCATTATCAGTAGTTTAGGTTTCTGTGCTGGAAAACTTGACCTTGAAAGACTAGGCGTGCTGCCAGTGTTCTGGGATATTTGTAAACTTTGAGCACTGCTCAGTCTGGTTAGTGCCTTTTTCTTTTTTTTTTCCCTTTTTCCTCCTTCTTCTTGTCAGTTTCAATTCATTAACCCCTGTTTTAATAGACACCAGCAATGAACCCACTTTTCATTGTGGGGGTGTTGAGTAAAGGCTCACAAACCGTCATGTTACTCTCAACCTATTGGCAAATTGTCAAGGCCATAATTACTTGTTGTGGAATTATGTTCATATATAACTACTTAAGGGCATTGACGGAGACACCTGCATGGTACCTGTATGCAATGTGGTATGGTCTGATTT
>NW_011151054.1:0-604 GCF_000146605.3 Meleagris gallopavo | reverse complement strand
GGGAACACTGGTCAGTGGCTCAGCGTCCCGATGGAGATCAGGTGAGGGAGTGGTGTCTCTCAGATCAGGACTGGACTGGTGCTGTTTAACATCTTCCCCAGTGACATCAACAGTGGGATCAAGTGCACCTCAGCGAGCTTGCAGATGGCATCAAGCTGTGGGGTGAGACCAACACGTCCGAGGGACGGGACGTCATCCAGAGAGACCTAGACAGGCTCAAGCAGCTCAGGGCATCCAGAGGAGGGCCACAAAAACGACCCACGGGATGGAGCACCTCCCTTACGAGGGCAGTCTGAGAGAGCAGGGGCTGTTCAGGCTGCAGAAGAGAAGGCTCTAAGGAGACCTGCAAGCGGCATTTCAGTAACTAAAGTGGGTCTCAACGAAAACAGCGGACAGATTCTTTAGCAGGGTCTATTGTGACAGGAAAAGGGGAATTGGTTTCAAACTCAAAGAGGGGAGATTGAGATTGGATATCAGGAAGAAGTTTGTGACAATGAGGGCAGTGCAGCACTGAAGCAGGTTGTCCAGAGAGGCTGTGGTCCCTCATGGCACAGCCAAGGCCAGGCTGGACCAGGCTCTGAGCAACCTGATCTGGCTGCAGATG
>NW_011151053.1:0-869 GCF_000146605.3 Meleagris gallopavo | reverse complement strand
GGGCGTAGAAGCCCTTGGGAGCAGCCCTGCGGAGGACTCGGGGATCCTGGTGGACAAAGAGCTGGACATAAGCCAGTAGTGTGCACTTGCAGCCCAGAAGGCCAACTAGATCCTGGGCTGCATTCAAAGAGAAGCGACCAGCAGGGAGAGGGAGGTGATTGTCCCCCTCGACTCGGCTCTGGGTGTGGGGGCCCCCATGTGCAGCACTGCGTCCAGGCCTGGGGCTCCAGCACGGGAATGATGTGGAGCTTTTGGAGCAGGTCCAGAGAAGGGCCACGAAGATGATCAGAGGGCTGGAGCACCTCTCTTAGAAAGAAATGTTGAGGGAACTGGGATTTTTTCTGTGGGAGAAGAGAAAACTCTGGAGATAGCTCATGACAGCCTTCTAAGACTCGAAGGGAGCGCATAAGCAGGAGGGGGCAACGGCTGTTTAGGAGGGTGGATAGCGATAGGACAAGGGGAAATGGTTTTCAAGTGAGAGAGGGGAGGTTTAGGTTGGTTCTTAGGAGGCAGCTTTTCACGCACAGGGTGGTGACGCACTGGAATGTGTGCTTGAGAGTCACTTCCAGGATGATCTGCTCCATGATCCGTGACCAGCCCAGAGGTGAGACTGACATGCTGGTAGTTCCCCGCGTCACACTTTCTATCCTTCCTAAGAGGTGTGCTGTCACCTTTTTTCTCCTCAGCAGGGACTTGACCTGACTGCCTCGACTTCTGAAATACCATGGAGAGTGGCTCGGTGACTGCAGCGGTGAATTCCCTCGGAACTCTGGGACTCATCTTGTCAGGACCCAAAGACTCCTGGCTGTTTGGGTCCTCAGGTGGTCCAGAACCTGATCTGCCATGGCAGTGTGGGATGGGAAGGGGTG
>NW_011151052.1:0-687 GCF_000146605.3 Meleagris gallopavo | reverse complement strand
CCAGAACCTTTCGAATAGCACCATCATTTAAGAGTGGCACCGGAACTGCACGTTCACAAGGCTTGGTTTTCTGTTGCTATCAGAGAAATTCCAAGCAGTGGTGAACATTTCAGTCTTGCCGTTGTCTCTACTACTGGCTTCCTCTGACATTTACTTCCATTTCTGATAGCTCAGCATGTGCCAACTCTTCACAGGACACAGAAACTCGTATCCTCAGAATCAGACCTCATCTGTTCAAGCATCTGACCAGATTCGGTGACGAGACAGTGAAGTTTGAGGCACAGTCAAAATAACCATAAGCACATAAGCAAGCAAATTCAGTCTTCTATATTTTTGTATTGCATTTGTGCTTGTATTTTTGACTGAAGAAAATACACAGCTGTATTTTAAAACAGTGCACTTTGGTTTTAAGCTATTGATTAACTGCTAAACTCGTAATGTACAAAAACTATCTGCAGAAGTAGCAAACATTCACAGCTGTCAACCATTCTTCCACCCCTCCCCCCAAGCCTTTCCATGCATCTTGTGGAGCAAAGCTCTCCACATTCAGAATGGCAGAAAGTCTCCAACTAGGACAACACTCTGATGCTCTTGTTTAGAGGCTCTAAAACATGCATTTCTCATTCAGGTTGCACATAATGCTAACAATTCAACTCACCAATGCTAAAACTGCTACAGCTGCTTTTC
>NW_011151051.1:0-750 GCF_000146605.3 Meleagris gallopavo | reverse complement strand
TTGCAGAGTCTCAATTTAGTCTGTCTTACTTCCTTATCTTGCAGTTAGAGTAAGCTGTGTGGCCTTCCTCTTGCAGCTGGGTGAAAGTCCAGCAGTCTGTGTCCTTAGGCTTCAGCAAATTTAACTGCATCTTCTAAGCAAGTTTCTGTGCAAGATTATTCTATTCAAGTAGCACAGCAACTTAGAGAACAAGAAGAGCCTTATGAATATAGAATCATAGAATAGAATCATAGAATGGTATGGAGTGGAAGAGACCTTTAAGATGAGCTAGTTTCAAACCCAAGCTATAGGCAGGGATACCTCCCTCTAGATCAGGTTGCTCAAAAGCCCTATCCAGCCTGGCTTTGAATGCTTGGAGGGAGGAGGCATTCACAACCTTGCTGGACAACCTGTTCCAGTGTCTCCCCATCCCCACAGTAAAAAAATTTCTTCCTGATATGTAGTCTAAATCTTCCCTTTTCCAGTTTAAAGCCATTTCCCCTTGTCCTGTCGCTACCTGCCCTGATAAGAAGTCCCTCCCCAGCTTTCCTGTAGGGCCCTTCAGGTACTGGAAGGCTACTCCAAGGTCTCCTTGGAGCCTTCTCTTCTCCACTGGAGCTGATGAGCTCCAGCTCTCTCAGCCTTTCCGTACAGGGGAGGTGTTTCAGCCCTCTGATCATCTTTGTGGCCCTCCTCTGGACCTGCCTGAACAACTCCATGTCCTTGTGTTGAGGGCTCCAGAACTGGACGCAGTGCTCCAGATGGTGTGTC
>NW_011151050.1:0-381 GCF_000146605.3 Meleagris gallopavo | reverse complement strand
CCCCCCAATGATCAGCGGGTTGCTGCTTCAAGTGCAGGAAGGAAGCGAAGGGTGAAAAAGTATATTTTGACCTCGTTTGGTTGATAGCACGCTTTGCTCATCATGGCATAGAGATTTGTTTGATTTAATCAAGCACAGAATTCACACACAGAAGTGTGACTGCATCACAGCTGTGTGTGCTTCCCAGTGCCTGGGACCGGCTGCCTGATTCTAAGTCCTCCTCCAAGAGGCTCGGCTGCACCTCAGCGATGCCGACCTGCTCCTCATGGAGGTGCTGCTGTCCGGGCACTCGGGCTGCGCTTGGGGTGGGCTGCACTGGAAAGACACCGGGTCACAATCCAGGCTGGGGACTGCAATGTCTGCTGGGCTCAGGTCAGAAAG
>NW_011151049.1:0-564 GCF_000146605.3 Meleagris gallopavo | reverse complement strand
CCAGAATATATGCCATTGGCCCTCACAAACACCGATTGCCTCACAAATACGTGGCACATCCCACCAGAAAGACCATTTCTAGCCCCCAAAGATGGCATTTACTCCCCAGAAACACCCAGCTTTCTCACACATTCCTCACCTTTTCCCCCCACATAAGACCTTTCCACCCAGAAATGACAGTTCTCTTAGGAATACCTCCCAATTCCCCCTAATCTGCTACACCACACTCCGCACTATGACACTTTCTCCCAAACTAGGACGCTTTCTCCCAGAAAGGCCGCTTTTTCCCCCCAAAGTACACCGTTGGCTTCCAAAAAGAACACATTCTCCCCAAGAAATACCACCCTTCTCCAATACAATGATATTACCTCCCAGTAATGCTACCTTGGGCCCAAACATTGGACAGCTTCTCCCACAAGTACTACTTTTCCATCCAAAAGAGGACATCTTCTCCCCAGAGAATGCTATTTTCTCCCGGAAACAAAGCAGCTTTCTCACAAATGGGTGGCATTTTCCAACCAACTATGCTACTCTCTCCCAGAAAGAGCACTTTTCTGACAAGTA
>NW_011151048.1:0-413 GCF_000146605.3 Meleagris gallopavo | reverse complement strand
TTCCTCCTCCCTGGCACGGATGCCAAGATTTTGGCCTCCTGCTAGACTCGGTGGTCATCTGTGCTTTGCCATGACCTTGTATTTTTTTGCATTTTCATGTTGCTTCAGAGGCTGCTGCTGCTGCATGGGTTGATGTTGGTTTCCTCGGTTTGTTTTCCATGTGTTTTTCTGTGGTTTCTGCCTTGGTTTCCTGCTCCTTCTGCATTGCAATGCATTGTTTTCTTTTTCCAGTGTTGTTTTATTTCCCTTTTGTTTCTATTCTTGGAACTGCTTTTTCCTTTCCTGAGCGTATTCCCCTCTGTTTGTGAGGATTTCAAGTGATTTTTGCTTTGCTCTGCTTGGCTTTTATTTACATACTCGTTCTTTCCTTTTCCTGGTTTTTCCTGGCTTTGGTTTGCTCTTTGGTTATTGTT
>NW_011151047.1:0-449 GCF_000146605.3 Meleagris gallopavo | reverse complement strand
CTATCAATCGTGATGGTCCTACCCAATCCAGCTCCCTACTTACTGTAGACGGAGATAAAGTCCCTGTTGTACATGTAAAGAACATGTTGGGAAAAGCAGTTTGGGTTCTTCCAGCTTCTGGAAAGGGCAACCCACTCCGTGGTACTGTTTTTGCCCAGGGACCTGGGACCACTTGGTGGGTAATGCAAAAAAACGGGGATGTTCAATGTGTACCACAAGGAAACTTGATGCTGGGGGAGGTGCAGTCGATAATTCTATGTATATGTGTGTGTGTGTAATGCATTTTAATTCATCTTTTTCGTCTTATATATGTATATAAATTAAGCATGATGTAGTGATGTAGAATAAGGGGTGGAATGTCATGGTTTTATATTTTTTTTGTTGTTTTGGTTTGGTTCTCAGTATTCCGCATCAATACATCATGTAGTATACTGGGAGTTAAAGTGTTA
>NW_011151046.1:0-518 GCF_000146605.3 Meleagris gallopavo | reverse complement strand
AGCAACCCACGGCAGATGGATCTCTGACAGGCCAGGCAAAATAGCCAACTGCTTAACACCTTCTGTGTCTACAGCAGCTATTCCAAAGGCCCATCGATACCCTTTGGGATCCTTAAAATATCCCCTTCTGAGGTAATCAATACCAAGTATGCATGGAGCCCCTGGGCCAGTCACAATAGGGTGCTTTTGCCAGTCTTTACCAGTGAGGCTGATTTCGGCCTCCAACATAGTCAGCTCTTGGGAACCTCCAGTCACCCCATGAATATAAATTGATTTTGCCCTTGGTGACTCGAGGGCATTAGAGTGCACTGTGCACCAGTATCCACCAGGGCCTTATATTTTCGTGATTCTGATGTGCCAGGCCATCTAATCCACACAGTCCAATAAACTCTATTATCCCTTTCCCCCCCCTGGCTGGGGGCAGGGCCCCTCTATTTGTTACCTTCATTGTCTGCAGCAACTGGAGCAATCACCTTTTTAGAGAAGTTCACCTTGGTGGTTGATTTGTCTTGTAACTC
>NW_011151045.1:0-465 GCF_000146605.3 Meleagris gallopavo | reverse complement strand
CCTCCTTACAGTCCATCTCTTTATGTACCTTGTTTAAGAGCTCTCTTTAATAAGAGCAGTGGTCAAGAATGTGCTAATAACATGCTATATTTTTACTACTTTTTGTCTTTCCTTTGTTCCTTTGAATTATCAGTTGGATTTGTATACTAGATATCAATACCTTGATATTCATAATTTGTATATACTTTTTGAGTGTTAAACTGTACGGTGGAAATACCAGTTAATATGTCTTTGATGTTAGTACTGACTTGTGCTGTGATTGTTAGGAAGAGCTGGTATTAACAGTTTCCTTTGCACTTCTGTTGAATTTCCTCTTTCTGGAATTGTGTTTTTGTGCTGGCTACAGAAATCGAGCATTTGCAAAATTCCGATATGCTTAGTGGAATGAGATTTTGTAGTGGAATATGTTTGCATCAGGACCATGCAGGGAGAGAGGTTGTAAATTTGTTTGCTATAAGCCTTTGA
>NW_011151044.1:0-463 GCF_000146605.3 Meleagris gallopavo | reverse complement strand
AAAGAGGTGAGCGGTGGGAAGGTGGCAGCAGGCTGGGGTGCCTGGGGCCCACGGGCTGGGGTTGGTGGCACTGCCAGCTCCAGAAAGCCCCACAGAACCGCATGGCACTGCTGCACAGCTGCCTGCTGGCGTCGAGGCGAGTGCCTGGCTTGCCAGCCTGTGCCTGCAGTGCAGATGCAGGTATGTTTTGCTGGAGTCCCAGCTCTGCCTGCTTCGTGTTTTCAGTGCACTACCAGCAATTGAAGGGAGCTCTTCAAGGGAGGGCAAGAGGAGAACGCTGCGCCCGCGCAGGGAGAAAACTGAAATTCCTGCTTGCAAAGACCATCAGCGAGTAGGACAGGTACAGAGTTCCCTTGTCACCGCCGCATTGCAGTGAATTGCTGCTCAGTGTCTCTCTCTGGTCCCTCGTCACCAACACAAACCAGTCTCCTGCCAGCAGTATCCTTAGACGATAAGGAACGTG
>NW_011151043.1:0-612 GCF_000146605.3 Meleagris gallopavo | reverse complement strand
AGCATCTGGGTTTCCCCTTCATCAGGGACATCAACAGTGGGGTTGAGTGCACCCTAAGGACACCAAGCTGTGGGGTGCAGTGACACAGCAGAGGGACGGGATGCCATCCACAGAGACCTCAACAGGCTGAGCAGTGGGCACAAATCCAAGTGCAGGGTCAGTAGCTGGGATGAGGGAACAGCCACCACCAAAACATGCTAGGGGATGAAAGGACTGAGTGTAGTCCTGCTCCATAAGGCCTGGGAGTACTGGTGGGTGGGAGCTGGACACAAGCCAGCAGTGGGCCCTTCCAGCCCAGAAAGCCAACCGTATCCTGGGCTGCATCCAAAGATGCGCAGTCAGCGGGCGAAGGGAGGAGATCCCCATCCCTCTGCTCTGCGCTGGTCAGGCCTCAGCTGCAGTGCTCCGTCCAGATGTGGAGTCCTCAGTGCAGGAAGACATGGAGCTGTGCGAGGGCATCCAGAGTACAGCCACTAACACAAACCCAAGGATGGAACCCCTGTCCTGTAAGCAAGGAGAGCTGGGCTGTTCAGCCTCCTGGAGAAGTGAAGGTTCCAAGGGAACCTGGTAACAGCCTTTCAATACCTAAAGGAAAGAACAAGGGAAAATGGA
>NW_011151042.1:0-408 GCF_000146605.3 Meleagris gallopavo | reverse complement strand
TTCTTGGCGTGGTGGCAGCTTCTTTCTTGGCTGGGCGCTGGCTGGTGGGCCTGCTCCTGCTGGGAGCCTCTCCCCCGTTTCTGGGGGTGCCAGCAGGCGCAGGGCGCTTGGCCCCCGCTTGGTGCTGCCCCTCTTCTTCTTTTCTGCCTGATCCTCCTGGGGCTGCCTTTGCTGCACCTCCTCGGGGGGCCATGTGCTCTGGGCTGAGGGAGGTGTGCTGGCAGCCAAGGTGGTCGGCCGTGGGCTGAGCCGGGCACTCGCTGGTGGCACGGCAGGGTGCGACAACCCACACGGCAGCTCAGGCAGGAACCCGGGGGATGGTGGAAGCCCCCAGAAGGGGTCAGCGGGCGTCCCAGTGGCAGCCTGTGTGCTGAGCTCCCTGTTGTCCCTGGGGTTGTCAGGGAGCTC
>NW_011151041.1:0-495 GCF_000146605.3 Meleagris gallopavo | reverse complement strand
GCAGGGTCAGTAGCTGGGATGAGGGAACACCCACCACCAAACATGCTAGGGGATGAAAGGACTGAGCGTAGTCCTGCTCCATAAGGCCTGGGTGTACTGGTGGTGGGAGCTGGACACAAGCCAGCAGTGGGCCCTTCCAGCCCAGAAAGCCAACCGTATCCTGGGCTGCATCCAAAGATGCGCAGTCAGCGGGCCAAGGGAGGAGATCCCCATCCCTCTGCTCTGCGCTGGTCAGGCCTCACCTGCAGTGCTGCGTCCAGATGTGGAGTCCTCAGTGCAGGGAGACATGGAGCTGTGCGAGTGCATCCAGAGTACAGCCACAAACACGAACCCAAGGATGGAACCCCTCTCCTGTAAGCAAGGAGAGCTTGGCTGTTCAGCCTGGAGAAGTGAAGGCTCCAAGGTAACCTGGTAACAGCCTTTCAATACCTAAAGGAAAGAACAAGGGAAAATGGAGGTGAAATCTAAGGAAAATGTCTTGTACAGTGAGGGTGC
>NW_011151040.1:0-585 GCF_000146605.3 Meleagris gallopavo | reverse complement strand
AGCTCTGGAGATAGCTCATGACAGCCTTCCAAGACTCGAAGGGAGCGCATAAGCAGGAGGGGGCAACGACTGGTTAGGAGGGTGGATAGCGATAGGACAAGGGGAAATGGTTTTCAAGTGAGACAGGGGAGGTTTAGGTTGGTTATTAGGAGGAAGCTTTTCACGCACAGGGTGGTGACGCACTGGAATGTTTGCTTGAGAGTCACTTGCAGGATGATCTGCTCCATGATCCGTGACCAGCACAGAGGTGAGACTGACATGCTGGTAGTTCCCCGCGTCACACTTTTGTATCCTTCCTAAGAGGTGTGCTGTCACCTTTTTTTCTCCTCACCAGGGACTTGACCTGACTGCCTCGACTTCTGAAATACCATGGAGAGTGGCTCGGTGACTGCAGCGGTGAATTCCCTCGGAACTCTGGGACTCATCTCGTCAGGACCCAAGGACTCCTGGATGTTTGGGTCCTCAGGTGGTCCAGAACCTGATCTCCCATGGCAGTGTGGGATGGGAAGGGGTCTGTGGGACTGAGGAAGCAATGGCAGTCCCCACCTCACCAAAGCAAAGATGAGGGCTGTGCATCATGAGCAG
>NW_011151039.1:0-391 GCF_000146605.3 Meleagris gallopavo | reverse complement strand
GTGGTACACTTTGAACATCCCCGTTTTCCTGCATCACCCACCAAGTGGACCCAGGTCCCTGGGCAAAAACAGTTCCACGAAAGAGGTTTTGTCCCTTCTCAGAGGCTGGAATAACCCAAACTGCCTTTCCCAACATATTCTTTACATGTATAACAGGGACTTTTATCTCCCTCTACGGTATGTAGGGAGCTGGACTGGGTTGGACCACCACGATTGATAGATCCTCTGGTATTGACTAACCAGGTGGCTTCTGACAAATGCTTCTCCCAGTGCTTAAATGTACCGCCTCCCATTGCTTTCAGCATAGTTTTTAACAACCCATTGTATCGTTCAATCTTACCTGAGGCTGGTGCATGGTAGGGAATATGGTAAATCCACTCAATACCATGAC
>NW_011151038.1:0-515 GCF_000146605.3 Meleagris gallopavo | reverse complement strand
GTACAGCTACAAACACGAACCGAAGGATGGAACCCCTCTCCTGTAAGCAAGGAGAGCTGGGCTGTTCAGCCTCCTGGAGAAGTGAAGGCTCCAAGGGGAACCTGGTAACAGCCTTCAATACCTAAAGGAAAGAACAAGGGAAAATGGAGGTGAAATCTAAGGAAAATGTCTTGTACAGTGAGGGTGCTGAGGCAGTGGCACAGGTTGCCAGAGACATGGTGGATGTGCTGGCCCTTTCAAGGTGAGCCTGGCTCAGACTCTGAGCAACTTGATCTAGCTGTGGATGGTCAGCATGGGGGAGTCGGATCACATCGCAAACCTACCTGCATACAAGCAGCGCACCAACATGGGGTGCATGATGTTCATTACCTGCTGGACACATCTCACACCACTGACTGGAGGAGCCCAGGCAATCCTTCAACTCCATCAGGCTGCAAAATGAAATCAGAAGAGACGCAGAACATAATTTACAACACAACAAGGATGCACACAATGCCCTTAAAAAACACCCACCG
>NW_011151037.1:0-753 GCF_000146605.3 Meleagris gallopavo | reverse complement strand
CTATCCCCTCATCTTCTACTGGAGCCTCTACTGGGAGGCCTGGGGTGCAGAGGCAGGTTGGGGAGCCACAGGAAGCTCAGGGGATACATAAGGAGGAGGGGACCAGGGGTATTTCTTCCTCCTTTCTAATCTTTCTTTTTGTCTCTTTTCTTTAAGGTTAAATAGAAAAGTTCAGGTTCCTGGCACAGTCCGTAGACTAGCGTATTCACTTTCCTCATCGCTAAATGGCTTTTTAGAATTAACATCAATATTTAAGGCCTGGCATATCCAGTCCTCAAAGGATCCAAATATCGGCCAGAATAAACTATCTGCCCTGATTTGTTTTCCCCCAAACCTCCATACAATAACGGACCATTTTCACAGAATCACAGAATTGTAGGGGTTGGAAGGGACCTCTAGAGATCATCGAGACCAACCCCCTGCCAAAGCAGGTTCCCTACACCAGGTCGCACAGGTAGGCGTCCAGGCGAGACTTGAATATCTCCAGAGAAGGAGACTCCACAGCCTCCCTGGGCAGCCTGTTCCAGTGCTCCGTCACCTCACCGTGAAGTTCTTGTGCACATTGGTGCGAAACTTCCTGTGCTGCAGCTGATGTCCGTTTCCCCTCGTCCTGTCTCCACGTACCACTGAAAAGAGACTGGCCTCACCGCTATGGCCGCCACATCTCAGGTATTTATAAACCTGGATCAGGTCCCCTCTCAGTCGTCTTTTCTCAAGGCTAAACAGACCCGGTTCACTCAGCCTTTCTTCATA
>NW_011151036.1:0-623 GCF_000146605.3 Meleagris gallopavo | reverse complement strand
GTATGCCTTGTTCTTTGGTGATGGAGTGAGTGTATTTTTATTTTTTCTCCTCCATTGTGGAGCTGGTCTCTCTGTTTTTTAGCAGGGAACCCTGAGCGTACTTAAGGGCTGGTAGGTATTTGGACCTGGAAGCTGCTTCCTTCACTTGAGAGTGTGGGGGAGTATTGGTCCTTGGAATGGGGTAAGTGGTTTCTGTTTTCTTTCAGGGCTGTGATCTTCTCTTTTTGGGGGATGGCAAGTGCACTGAAGGGCTGCTAGCTGTAAGAGCAGAATCTGAATCTGGAGACTGCTTCCTTTGGGGTGTGGGGTGAGCCGTTAGAATGGGGTGAGTGATTCCTGCTTGATTTCAGAGCTGTGAGCTCTGCTTTTCTGGAGGATCTGAAGCTGGATGGCTGTAATTAATAGGGCTATGTGCTAATTGCATCCATGCGGTGGGTGTTTTTTAAGGGCATTGTGTGCATCCTTGTTGTGTTGTAAATTATGTTCTGCGTCTCTTCTGATTTCATTTTGCAGCCTGATGGAGTTGAAGGATTGCCTGGGCTCCTCCAGTCAGTGGTGTGAGATGTGTCCAGCAGGTAATGAACATCATGCACCCCCATGTTGGTGCGCTGCTTGTATGCAGG
>NW_011151035.1:0-576 GCF_000146605.3 Meleagris gallopavo | reverse complement strand
AGGGACGGGATGCCATCCACAGAGACCTCAACAGGGCTGAGCAGTGGCCACAAATCCAAGTGCAGGGTCAGTAGCTGGGATGAGGGAACAGCCACCACCAAACATGCTAGGGGATGAAAGGACTGAGCGTAGTCCTGCTCCATAAGGGCCTGGGAGTACTGGTGGCTGGGAGCTGGACACAAGCCAGCAGTGGGCCCATCCAGCCCAGAAAGCCAACCGTATCCTGGGCTGCATCCAAAGATGCGCAGTCAGCGGGCGAAGGGAGGAGATCCCCATCCCTCTGCTCTGCGCTGGTGAGGCCTCAGCTGCAGTGCTGCGTCCAGATGTGGAGTCCTCAGTGCAGGGAGACATGGAGCTGTGCGAGTGCATCCAGAGTACAGCCACAAACACGAACCCAAGGATGGAACTCCTCTCCTGTAAGCAAGGAGAGCTGGGCTGTTCAGCCGCCTGGAGAAGTGAAGGCTCCAAGGGAACCTGGTAACAGCCTTTCAATACCTAAAGGAAAGAACAAGGGAAAATGGAGGTGAAATCTAAGGAAAATGTCTTGTACAGTGAGGGTGCTGAGGCAGTGGCACA
>NW_011151034.1:0-469 GCF_000146605.3 Meleagris gallopavo | reverse complement strand
GCTGAATCGGCAGCTGCAGATTTGACCTTGCTCAGCCAGGCTCTCGCTGCCAATAACAGATGCTTTTCTACAGACTGAGTGCAGGCAACGGTCTCCCGTTTTCCCACATAATAGTGCTAACTGTCCTATCTCTGCAATGCAAGGCAGCAGGCTCAGACAGCAACACCACCAATTAACAAAGCAGCAGCAGATTGTTGAACGGAGCTGTGCTCGATGAGATGACCAACCAGAACCAGCCAAGTGTCCTCCATCCTAAGCCAAGCTTAAGAAGAGAACACAATGAGTTTCATCGCAAGGAGTGTATGTGGAAAATAACAGAGACTCGGTGGGGAGAGGGGAGAAAGGGCAACATCAATCATTGTTGGGACTCAGTGTAATAAAGCAGCCTCTGTTTTGGACATCTAATGCATATGTAAGCAGCCTGCTCTGTAAGTACGTGCATTTCTTGCCTTCCGGTATGGAAGTTAAC
>NW_011151033.1:0-480 GCF_000146605.3 Meleagris gallopavo | reverse complement strand
CTGCAGGCCCAGGTCTTACATTTAAGAAAACTCATGGAGCTCAGTAGCTATTTGCTTCATTCTGACTCTTCATAATATGGTCTCCATTACTTAAGCATACTTGCCACAAGTATTCTGTTTTTCTCTGCTATATCTCTCTTTGTCAGTTGTAATGGATCCTAGGGGCAGTTCTCATAGTGCATTGTGGCCAACCACCTCGGGGTGATGTAGGGTGGTTTACTTAGCAACAAGGATTAGTACATTAGTTTAAGAACCAATATATTAGTTTAGCAGAAGGAATGCTTAAGTTGATAGTTCTGAAACTTTCCATTTCAGCTCTTGTGGGTGAACAGTCTTGTTTTTCCTAAATAATTTTGTAGTGGGGACATAATAGAATACGTTTATCTTCTGCCTCAATGATTTTGCCTCATGAGAAGTGTTGGTTTCACAACAGAATACTTTTTTCTTTTGCCTCAAAACGTGCATGGACATTTTCATTGG
>NW_011151032.1:0-427 GCF_000146605.3 Meleagris gallopavo | reverse complement strand
CCAACTGCTGAATTCAAATCAGCAGGGCTCCTACATTTCCTCCTGATTCTGGAAGAGCAAATTCTGAGAGGAGGTGCACAACTTTTCTCTTCCTAGACATGAGAAGAGCTGGCACTTAATAACATTCCTTTCTGGGAAATCAAACCATGTATTTCTATTTTTTACTGCAGGTAGCATAGGGAGCAGCCAGTTGAGGAACCAGACACAAAAATTAGCCCACGGGCAAGTAAATTCTTCTCCTTTCAACTCTGTGTGCTCTCATATTATAGAATCAGGCTACAGCGCTGCACTAGCCAGCTAAGTATAGAACCAAATCCACAAAATCCTGGTGGAAACAGCAGCAAACAAAGGGACAATCCTCAGCAGACAGGCCTTTCCACCCACAGCACAGCTCAGCACGTTCTGCCATCAGAAAAGCAAGGCCTCC
>NW_011151031.1:0-533 GCF_000146605.3 Meleagris gallopavo | reverse complement strand
TTTATGTATGTTAATGCTCACTTGTCAATTTTTATGAAGCTGTTGCATGTGCCATGAGAGGTAAACAGCACTGTCCTAGTAATAAACCATATGACTGCAATAGAAGTGACTGGGTGTGTGAGAATGGAGTATACATCTTTTTCGTCAGAGAAATAAAATTAAGAAGAAAGAAGAATGTTGTTTCTAGAAGTGAGGAAACCCTAAATTCTGTTGTTAGTCATGAAAAAGCGTTAATGTTTTTTATAGAATGACCCTCCACTCCCCAGTTGGCTGGAAATCTTATTATATGTAGCTTTCTGGTTTGAGCTGCTGTTTTAAAACACTTTCCTAATGCTCTGTGTTATTAAAAAAAATGGTGCAAAATGCAGTCAACTTTATTCCTCAACAACAACTGAGCAGGAGGATTTGTGTCATTTTTATTTTTTTCTTTGCTTTTTATCTGTGTAGTGTGTGAAATGCGCCACACTGTGGTGACAGCTTCTTTTGTTTATTCTTGTAGGCCTGACCCAAGGACAGTTTCATCCCACAAGAAT
>NW_011151030.1:0-623 GCF_000146605.3 Meleagris gallopavo | reverse complement strand
AAGTGTGAATAAATGTTGAAGTAAGGTGTGAGTACACCTGGAATAGAGTGTGATACCCAGTTGTGGGAGTAAAACCTGGAGAAAAAGTCAGAGGAAAGCATGAGTAATTCTTGCGTAAACCAAGTAAACTGTGAGTATCAACTGTGAGTATCACATGAAGGTGAGAGCACACCTGGAGTATGGTGTGAGTTAGTAAGCGTGGAGTAAAGTGTGAGCAGAACCCAGCGGAAGTTGTGCGCACGTCTGTGCCCGCGACGGGGGGCCGTGGGCTTCCCTCCCCCCCGGCCCACAGAATGGGAAGGGAAGGGGAGACGGGACGGGGAGCTGGGAGCTGGGCTCCAGGAAGGAAGAAAAAGAACAAAGCGACAACGATCTGCGGACAAAACTTGTTTTACTGAGTGCGATGGCGGAGTGCGAGTTAAGCCGACGCCATGGCGCCTCGTGGGAGCTGAGAGGAATAAATGAGAGGGGACAGAGGGAGTTCCTGAGGCGGAGTCACACCTGGAAAGCTGGGAACGGCTTCCAATGACCCCAGTCACCCCAACGGCCCCGGTGACCCCAGTGACCTCACACGAACCCACCCCCATTCCACTGACCCCACTGACCACAATGACCCCGAATGT
>NW_011151029.1:0-541 GCF_000146605.3 Meleagris gallopavo | reverse complement strand
CTGAGCAGCTCCTTTCTGCAGGTGCTCCACCAGTGGTTCAGGCTGGGACTCAACAGCTCCCATGCATATGTGTGAAAGATTTTTGTTTTTTTTCTTTTTTCTTAGGGAGATTGAAAAAGCAAAGAGGTTCTCTGCCCTTGCTCCTGCCCTTTGTTCCTGCCTCCACCTGCCACCAGCGTGCAGCCAGGAGAGGAGGGGCGCTCAGGAGCACGATGGGAGCCCTTCGTATCTGTTGAGTCTCCTGACCTTCCAGCTCTGCAGAGACATCTCGTGTCTCAGTGACAGTCTGCAGCCCCCACAGCCCCCCGACCCGGCCCCAAAGGCCCGCTGCCTCTCTCTCCCCCCACGCACACAGATGGGCCCGCTGGGCACCGGCACCGCTGTCCCACCAGCGGATTCGTCGCCCGGCCCGCAATGAGTCTGTCAGCACCGCGTGTTTATTTCGAGAGTGCCGGCCCGGGCGCCCGGTGGTTTCCATAGGAGGAAGAAATGTTTCCCGAGGAGGGCCCTGGCACACACTGCCCCGAGGAGCGGCGCACGC
>NW_011151028.1:0-482 GCF_000146605.3 Meleagris gallopavo | reverse complement strand
TTCGCGATTGCAGTGGCGGGCGTCCACAAGCAGGAGCGCACCTATGGACACAACATGACAGCCTTTTAGACCCTGTTTTTCTCCCCCCTTGCCTCCCCCCCTCTCCTGTTTCCCACTGGCTGGGTATCCAGGTTCAGGATCTTGTCAGAGGATTTTACATTTTGCTATTTACTTGTTAATTTGTTTGTTATCTGGTGTCAGTCAGTCGCCATCCTGTTGTTTCCACGATGTCTCAGTGCTCTTCTTGTCGAATTGATATGGTGATTTGCTTCCAAGTCTTGATCAGCGGGCGGGGGATGATGCCAGGCCTTCCGATGTCTCTTGAGGCGCTTCCTCGGGCATGCCATCACTTGTTCTCTGGCTTGATCTCGTGCAGGCTATTCTTGCAGTGTGTATGACAAAATATACCTATCTACACCTATCTACACCTATCTACAGAGCGTGCGTTCCTGGGAAGGGTCATCTAGAGGATAAGTGACGTA
>NW_011151027.1:0-452 GCF_000146605.3 Meleagris gallopavo | reverse complement strand
CAGACAGCTGCTTAATGTTGTCTGTGTCCACAGCAGCTATCCAAAAGGCCCACCGATACCCCTTAGGATCCTTGAAATGCCCCCTTCTGAGGTAATCGATACCTAGTATACATGGAGCCCCTGGGCCAGTTACAATAGGATGTTTTTGCCAGTCCTTACCAGTGAGGCTTATCTCAGCCTCCAACACAGTCAATTCTTGAGAGCCTCCAGTCACCCCCGGAAATATGGATTGATTCTGTCCCTTCATGACTCGAGGGCATCAGAGTGCACTGTGCACCAGTATCCACCAGTGCCTTATATTTCAGTGGTTCTGACGTGCCAGGCCATCGAATCCACACAGTCCAATATACTCGATTATCCCTTTCCCCCCCCTGGCTGAAGGCAGGGCCTCTCTATTCATTACCTGTGATAAGTGGAGCAACTGCACTGGTGATTGATCTGCTTTGTAATTC
>NW_011151026.1:0-310 GCF_000146605.3 Meleagris gallopavo | reverse complement strand
TCCCATGGCAGTGTGGGATGGAAGGGGTGTGTGGGACTGAGGAAGCAATGGCAGTCCCTACCTCACCAACCAAAGATGAGGGCTGTGCATCATGAGCAGTTCTCAGACAAGATGGAAGCCAAAATGGTGTTGGGTACCTGAGCCTTCTCTGGTGGTAAGCAACATGGTGCACAGAGTGCAGCCATGTGCTCCGAGCAAGGAGCACAGGTTTGTGCAAGAGGCCCGGATAGCAGGGCAGTGCCTTCATGACTGTATTGTGTCCAACAGGTGGCAGCAGAGCTGCGGTGCTCCCAAGTGCCGTAACAACTGC
>NW_011151025.1:0-489 GCF_000146605.3 Meleagris gallopavo | reverse complement strand
TATTAAGCGAAGCAAAGTGAAAGGGCCTGCCCAGGAAATTCAGTTCCTAGGTATAAAGTAGGCAAGATGGCCGTCGTCACATCCCAACAGATGTGATCAACAAAATCAGTGCCATGTCTCCACCCACTAATAAGAAAGAGACACAATCGTTCCTGGGTGTAGTGGGTTTTTGGAGAATGCATGTTCCAAACTACAGCCTCATTGTAAGCCCCCTTTATCAGGTGACACGGAAGAAGAATGATTTTATGTGGGGTCCTGAGCAGCAGCAGGCTTTTGAGCAGATTAAACAAGAGATAGCCCGTGCCGTGGCCCTGGGGCCAGTACGGATGGAACAGGATGCGAAGAACATCCTCTACACTGCTGCTGGAGAGAAAGGTCCCACTTGGAGTTTGTGGCAAAGAGCCTCAGGAGAGACCCGAGGCCGACCCCTGGGATTCTGGAGTCGGGCGTACAGAGGGTCTGAAGAGTGCTACACTCCAACTGAGAAGG
>NW_011151024.1:0-449 GCF_000146605.3 Meleagris gallopavo | reverse complement strand
CCTAAATGGGATCAGGGAGGGGTGGAGCCTGGCTCTGACCCCACTCCACAGCCAAACTGCCCCCAGCTGTGCTTGCAGGGCTGCACCCGCCCAGGTGCGGGTTCTACAAAAACAGGAGGGCAAGGGAATGCCCAGGCAAAGGCAAGGGCCAAGAGAACACGGAAGGAAATGCCAAGGATGACGGCCCAGACAATACGGCAGGGAACGCCAAAACTGAATGCCGACATGAATGTGGCAACACAAAGCCAAGGGGTCATTAGGCCTAGAGAATGGGGTAAGGAACACAAAAATCGGAGGACAAGAGAATGTAATAGTGAAAACAGTGCAAGACCAGAGACAAGCAAGACACAGAACAAAGAGGATAGGCAGCCTTCTGGGCACCATGAAGCGCAATTCAGAGCTCTGGGGGAACCCTATTGTGCCGGGCTCTGGAATGGGTAAACGCTGGC
>NW_011151023.1:0-983 GCF_000146605.3 Meleagris gallopavo | reverse complement strand
TTCCCTAAATGGGACATATGCACCCACAAAGACCACGACTCCGAGAAATTCCTCCCAGTTCCTCCCAATTACACTCCATTACATTCCTCATCATGACACTTACTCCCAGACTTTTGGCATTTTACTGCGGAAAGACCATTTCGATCCAGAATATATGCCATTGGCCCTCACAAACACCGATTGCCTCACAAAGATGTGGTACGTCCCACCAGAAAGACCATTTCTAGCCCCCAAAAGATGGCATTTACTCCCAGAAACACCAGCTTTCTCACACATTCCTCACCTTTTCCCCCCACATAAGACCTTTTCACCCAGAAATGACAGTTCTCTTAGGAATACCTCCCAGTTCCCCCTAATCTGCTACACCACACTCCGCACTATGACACTTTCTCCCCAAACTAGGACGCTTTCTCCCAGAAAGGCCGCTTTTTCCCCCAAAGTACACCGTTGGCTTCCAAAACGAACACATTCTCCCCAAGAAATACCACCCTTCTCCAAATACAATGACATTACCTCCCAGTAATGCTACCTTGGGCCCAAACATTGGACAGCTTCTCCCACTAATACTACTTTTCCATCCAAAAGAGGACATCTTCTCCACAAAGAATGCTATTTCCTCCCGGAAACAAAGCAGCTTTCTCACAAATGGGTGGCATTTTCCAACCAACTATGCTACTCTCTCCCAGAAAGAGCACTTTTCTGACAAGTACCTTCCCTTTTCTCTCAAAAATACTGCTGGACACTCCTCAACAGGACATTTGCTCCCATCTACACCCCGTTTTCTCCCAAAAGGACCCCTTTTCACACCAAAAATACCACACTTGCCCTCCAAGAGAAGTCAGTCTTTCCCACAGTTGCCCACTTTTCTCCCACGTACTTGTCATTTTCTCCCAGAAATACCACATTTCACTTGGAAATTGGGCCTGTGCTTCCAAAAAGATGATATTTTCTCCCAGGCATACCTGTTTTCTTCAAACTACCGC
>NW_011151022.1:0-494 GCF_000146605.3 Meleagris gallopavo | reverse complement strand
CCCTACAGGGTAATACCGTTGTCAAGAAAGTCATAAGACCCACCCTGAGAACTGTGCCCTTTTCTGTGAACTACCAGCAAACAGCGACAGCCACATAAACTGTAACTGCTTTGCCACGTCAGTGACTTCCCATCAGCAGCCCAAGGCAAAACCCCCAGGCTGTGAATTTACACAGCTCTCATGCTGATCTGCAGTGAAAACTATGTCTCCTGTATCTGGGAACCATCAGCAAAAGGCTCTGATGAAATTAACCCCAACTGGAAAAGTGAAATATTTTCTGCGATTTCCACAGGCTGTAGCTGTGAATAAAACACAAACCATCGAAGCATCCCCTAGTTACAGGTTTCGTGACAGAGAAGTCTCTCATTCCGGTTTTGAGGCAAAGAGCCCTTCAAGCTGTTACTCAACCTAACAACTCAGAATCAGAGCTTTGTACCCATGTCTGTGCCCCGCCAGCCTCACGGTGCCTTCCGGGTTTAGATTCTGAGAGGCTG
>NW_011151021.1:0-479 GCF_000146605.3 Meleagris gallopavo | reverse complement strand
GCAGGGTCAGTAGCTGGGATGAGGGAACAGCCACCACCAAACATGCTAGGGGATGAAAGGACTGAGCGTAGTCCTGCTCCATAAGGCCTGGGAGGTACTGGTGGGTGGGAGCTGGACACAAGCCAGCAATGGGCCCTTCCAGCCCAGAAAGCCAACCCGTATCCTGGGCTGCATCCAAAGATGCGCAGTCAGCGGGCGAAGGGAGGAGATCCCCCATCCCTCTGCTCTGCGCTGGTCAGGCCTCACCTGCAGTGCTGCGTCCAGATGTGGAGTCCTCAGTGCAGGGAGACATGGAGCTGTGCGAGTGCATCCAGAGTACAGCCACAAACGCGAACCCAAGGATGGAACCCCTCTCCTGTAAGCAAGGAGAGCTGGGCTGTTCAGCCTCCTGGAGAAGTGAAGGCTCCAAGGGAACCTGGTAACAGCCTTTCAATACCTAAAGGAAAGAACAAGGGAAAATGAAGGTGAAATCTAAGGAA
>NW_011151020.1:0-545 GCF_000146605.3 Meleagris gallopavo | reverse complement strand
CCTGGAAAGTTGGAATTTACTGAAAGAAAAAGCCATTTATGGGCCAGAAATGTATTCTGAGAGAAAACGAGCTATGGGTCATATCAAAATGGTATATGTGTGAGAAATTGTCATGCTTTTGTAGTCTATGTCCCATTTAGATATGTGAAGTAGTATTTTTGGTGGAAAAATGTGTGGAATTTCAAGAGAACTGGTAGAGCTGGGAGAAAAGTTTCTTACCGGGGGGGGAAGGTCATGTATCAGTGGGCAAGCTGGTGTTTCTGGGAGAAAATGCCACCTTTCGGGGGACAGAAATGTATTTCGGATAGAATGAGCCACATATTTGTGAGGAAACGGGTGTTTCTGAGGGAAACTGCCATCTACTTTTGACACAGGTGGTGGTTCTGAAATAGAATGCCCCAAAGTCTGGGAGTAAGCGTCATAATGAGGAATGTAATGGAGTCGATTCTAGTTGAAAAGTTGTAATTTTTTTTGAATTTAATCTGTTACTTCTGCATGGTAATGTGATATTGCTGATTTAAGTGATATTGGTGATTGTAAGGTAG
>NW_011151019.1:0-515 GCF_000146605.3 Meleagris gallopavo | reverse complement strand
CCTCTCTCTCTCTCTCTCTCTCTCTCTCTCTCTCTCTCTTTTGTTTTGTTTTGTTTTTAGCTATTAGAACAAGTTTAACGACGCAACCATAATCTAAAATCCAGCTAGAAAAGAAAGCATAGAAGCAACAGGCTTTAAAATTTTTATTTATTTATTGTTATTATTTTACTGTGAATTTTTGTAGAGAAAAATATCAAACCAGAATGATTAGTCACTGGATGTCTGGGACCTGATTAATAAAACCAGTAAAAGTATTATTACAGTTGAAATCTGTGGCCATCTTTACAGTTCTGGTTTTGCCATGTTGTATTTTGTGTGTACTTGAAAAAGCACATTAAACTTTGCAACTGAAATTGTTCTGTTGGTTGTAAGCAAGCATTCTTGTCACGGTAGACTAGAATGCCCTACCTTTTAGATGCGAATGTACCTAGGACCTTAGTTTCTGTAGGTATTGTTCACAATTGTGTCCTGAGTACAAATAAGAGACAAAGAGGAGACAATTGTCTCTTATTTAT
>NW_011151018.1:0-603 GCF_000146605.3 Meleagris gallopavo | reverse complement strand
GGGATCCCGAGTTTCCTCGACCTCTGCAGATCCACTCTATTCTCGCTCCCGATGTTTCTTTTGTCCCCGTTCGCAACCAGCGCTGTGTTTCCGTCTGATGACAGGCGGGGGGAGGAGCAGTGCGGGGGATGTGTTCTCCTGCCGGCACTTCTCTGCTTTGGCTGGAGCAGATCACAAACTTGAATCGTTTAACTCACGGTTCTTCTTTAAACTTCTGCTGATTTTTGTTTTCGATGTTTTGTTTTTCACAGTTCCACTCTTTGTCCCCTCAACTACGTTTCCACATCCCATTCATAACTCCACTTCCATGCAGCATGAATGTTTGCACTTCCATATAGCATTAACATTTACACTTTCAGATGCCATACACATTTACCAGTCACAGAGAGAGTGACAACAACCAGTACAGTTTATCCTAAAGATCCTTCCTCTCCCCCAGGTTATCAGTGGGAATGAGCCTTCCCATTCACCTGATTCCAGGTTCTTTGCTAGTCTCGCAGTTTTTCCATTAGTATTCACTCTTTCCCAATTAACTGAAACGAAATGAGGGCTATTGGTTGTCCTCTGTATTCACACCCTTGATTTAAAAAGTTCAGTACACGC
>NW_011151017.1:0-743 GCF_000146605.3 Meleagris gallopavo | reverse complement strand
AACAGGGGAGGTCCCTGAAGACTGGAGGATAGCCAATGTCACTCCGGTCTCAAAAAGGGCAAGAAGGAAGATCCGGGTAATTATAGGCCTGTCAGCCTCACCTCCGTCCCTGGAAAGGTGATGGAACAGCTTGTGCTGGATACCATCTCCAGACAACTGGGAGAAAAGGAGGTTATCAGGAGTAGTCAGCATGGGTTCACCAAGGGGAGGTCGTGCTCGACCAACTTGGTGGCCTTCTATGATGCTGTCACATGCTGGGTGGATGGGGGCAGAGCGGTAGATGTAGTCTACCTTGATTTTAGAAAGGCATTTGATACTGTCTCCCACGACATCCTTATAACAAAGCTGAGGAAGTGTGGGATAGACGAGTGGACAGTGAGGTGGGTTGAGAACTGGCTGACTGGCAGAGCGCAGAGGGTCGTCGTTGGTGGTGCAGAGTCTGGCTGGAGACCTGTAACCAGTGGTGTCCCCCAGGGGTCTGTGCTGGGTCCGGTCTTGTTCAACATCTTCATCAGTGACCTTGATGAGGGGATAGTGGCCACCCTCAGCAAGTTTGCTGATGATACGAAGTTGGGAGGATTGGCTGACACGCCTGAAGGCTTGCTGCCATTCAGCGAGACCTGGACAGGCTGGAGAGCTGGGCAGTAAGAAACCGGATGAGGTTCAACAAAAGCAAGTGTAGGGTCTTACACCTAGGGAGAAATAATTGCATGCACCAATACAGGCTGGGGGATGAGCTGCTG
>NW_011151016.1:0-445 GCF_000146605.3 Meleagris gallopavo | reverse complement strand
CTGATGGCATGATACCCTTTCTCCACAAAAAAGCAACACAAAAATCAGCTTGGACTCTCCTTACCATCATCCTCTTCAGGTACATATCCAGGCTTATTCTTATCACAGAAGGATGTCGAAGGCAGCTTGAGAAAGCCAGCAAGATCTCTGCTCTGGGGTAGCTGTTAGCTCATCAGCAGTAATAACATCATCAGATGGTGCATCGTCTGATGACACAGTTGTCATCTCAGCTTTGGACAGAAACTGAGCAAAACGTGAAGACTGAATTACTCCAGAACAGCAGCAACATTAACCCCACAACGCCCTTATTGCTGAGCTAATTAATTCCTAGGTAGTTACAAACAGATTTGGACTCGACGCACTTTCTCCTTGCTCACAGGAAAAAAAATAGTCCAAGTTACAGAATGCTGGGACAGAAATTACAGACCGTGTTGCAATGTAACAA
>NW_011151015.1:0-636 GCF_000146605.3 Meleagris gallopavo | reverse complement strand
ATAAACGGTTTGGATCATCCACATCTGAGTCCATGCCTGGTGTCACATTTGTTACTGCTCAGAAATCAGGAATCATCTCAGCTGCTAAGCTAGAGATTTTTCTTTGTCAGCTTATTACACTTTTTTTGTGGCTTCTTACCTGGGTTATCTTCATGCATGAATTATCATTGGCCGTTCTGTATTCCTTATTGCATGGACTGATAAATGAAAAGTACATGAACAGAGAGAGGGATTGATCCCCTCATCTTTAAACACCCTTCCTCTCTCAGGTTCACAAAGGCTCTTATTATTCCTCTATTCTGTGCCGTTTCCAAACACACCATGCCACAGATGTCTGAGTAATGTGAGCACTGCACTGTCTCATATGCATAGCAGGTGTTGAACGATAACAAGAAGAAGCTGTGGGTTACCAATTTGAAGAATCTCTGTTCATAGTTTGAGATTTTATGATTACAACTCACGCGCTGACTGTATGTGCAGCAATTGACCTCTCAACTCTTTCTTCCCCAGACCCAGGAAAATTTCTTTTCTTCTCAATGAAGGTTGCCACAAAAGATGAGAGCTCAAAATCATTAATTTAAAAGGGACGTGACATCCTCCATGGAGATGTCTCTTTTCACAATTCCCTCTCAATAT
>NW_011151014.1:0-711 GCF_000146605.3 Meleagris gallopavo | reverse complement strand
ACACAATACAGTCATGAAGGCACTGCCCTGCATCCGTGCCTCTTGCACAAACCTGTGCTCCTTGCTCGGAGCACATGGCTGCACTCTGTGCACCATGTTGCTTACCACCAGAGAAGGCTCAGGTACCCAACAACATTTTGGCTTCCATCTTGTCTGAGAACTGCTCATTATGCACAGCCCTCATCTTTGCTTTGCTTTGGTGAGGTGGGGACTGCCATTGCTTCCTCAGTCCCACAGACCCCTTCCCATCCCACACTGCCATGGGAGATCAGGTTCTGGACCACCTGAGGACCCAAACATCCAGGAGTCTTTGGGTCCTGACGAGATGAGTCCCAGAGTTCCGAGGGAATTCACCGCTGCAGTCACCGAGCCACTCTCCATGATATTTCACAAGTCGAGGCAGTCAGGTCAAGTCCCTGGTGAGGAGAAAAAAGGTGACGGCACACCTCTTAGGAAGGATAGAAAGTGTGACGCGGGGAACTACCAGCATGTCAGTCTCACCTCTGTGCTGGTCACGGATCATGGAGCAGATCATCCTGGAAGTGACTCTCAAGCACACATTCCAGTGCGTCACCACCCTGGGCGTGAAAAGCTGCCTCCTAAGAACCAACCTAAACCTCCCCTGTCTCACTTGAAAACCATTTCCCCTTGTCCTATCGCTATCCACCCTCCTAAACAGCCGTTGCCCCCTCCTGCTTATGCGCTCCCTTC
>NW_011151013.1:0-496 GCF_000146605.3 Meleagris gallopavo | reverse complement strand
GGGCAGCCTGTTCCAGTGCTCCGTCACCCTCACCGTCAAGAAGTTCTTACGCACATTCGTGCGAAACTTCCTATGCTGCAGTTGATGTCCGTTTCCCCTTGTCCTGTCTCCACGTACCACTGAAAAGAGACTGGCCTCTTCTTAATGCACCCCAGAATGCCATTGGCCTTTTTGGCCATGAGGGCACACTGCTGGCTCATGGCCAACCTGTCGTCCACCAGGACGCCCAGGTCCCTCTCTGCAGAGCTCCTCTCCAGCAGCTCATCCCCCAGCCTGTATTGGTGCATGCAATTATTCCTCCCTAGGTGTAAGACCCTACACTTGCTTTTGTTGAACCTCATCCGGCTTCTTACTGCCCAGCTCTCCAGCCTGTCCAGGTCTCGCTGAATGGCAGCACAGCCTTCAGGTGTGTCAGCCAATCCTCCCAACTTCGTATCATCAGCAAACTTGCTGAGGGTGGCCACTATCCCCTCATCAAGGTCATTGATGAAGATGT
>NW_011151012.1:0-575 GCF_000146605.3 Meleagris gallopavo | reverse complement strand
TGCCCAGTAGCTACCCTTCCCTCCTCCTTGGCATGACTGCCAGTGCTTTGCCTTCCTCCAGGAGAGGGTGTTTTGTTCCGACTGGCAGCCACAGACTCCTCTGGGCTGGCGACCCTGCAGGTGCATGTGTGGTGGAGGCAGCAGCATTCCCAGTAGCTACCCTTTCCTCCTCCTGGGCACGGATGCCAAGATTTTGGCCTCCTGCACACTCGGTGGTCATCTGTGCTTTGCCATGACGGTGTGTTCTTCGCTTTTTCATGTTGCTGCAGAGGCTGTAGCTGCATGGGTTGATGTTGGTTTCCTCGGTTTGTTTTCCATGTTGTTTTTCTGTGGTTTCTGCCTTGGTTTCCTGCTCCTTCTGCATTGCAATGCATTGGGTATTTTTCCAGGGTTGCTTTATTTTCCCTTTTGTTTCTATTCTTGGAACTGCTTTTTCCTTTCCTGAGCGTATTCCCCTCTGTTTGTGAGGATTTCAAGTGATTTTGCTTTGCTCTCCTTGGCTTTTTATTACTTACTCGTTCTTTCCTTTTGCTGGTTTTTCCTGGCTTTGGTTTGCTCTTTGGGTTCTTGTTGGT
>NW_011151011.1:0-499 GCF_000146605.3 Meleagris gallopavo | reverse complement strand
CGTGAAAAGCCTGCCTCCCTAATAACCAACCCTAAACCTCCCCTGTCTCACTTGAAAACCCATTTCCCCCTTGTCCTATCGCTATCCACCCTCCTAAACAGCCGTTGCCCCCTCCTGCTTATGCGCTCCCTTCGAGTCTTAAAAGGCTGTCATGAGCTATCTCCAGAGCTTTCTCTTCTCCCACAGAAACAATCCCAGTTCCGTCAACATTTCTTTCTAAGAGAGGGGCTCCAGCCCTCTGATCATCTTCGTGGCCCTTCTCTGGACCTGCTCCAAAAGCTCCACATCATTCCCGTGCTGGAGCCCCAGGCCTGGACGCAGTACTGCACATGGGGCCGCACCAGAGCCGAGTCGAGGGGGACAATCACCTCCCTCTCCCTGCTGGTCGCTCCTCTTTGAATGCAGCCCAGGATACAGTTGGCCTTCTGGGCTGCAAGTGCACACTACTGGCTTATGTCCAGCTCTTTGTCCACCAGGATCCCCGAGTCCTCCGCAGGGC
>NW_011151010.1:0-353 GCF_000146605.3 Meleagris gallopavo | reverse complement strand
GGGGGCCCGTTAGTGGGGTTGGTTTTGGGGTCGTTCGCCCCCCGTCCCACTGCTCCCATTCTCTCCCATTGCAGGCCCTGAAATACGCCTTCCAGACCACCGACCGCCTCTGCTTCGTTATGGAATACGCCAACGGCGGCGAGGTTGGTCTGTCCGTCCGTCCGTCCCCCCAGCCCCACATTCGCCCCCATTACCACCCCAACAACCCCACCCCCCCCGGCGCCGTTTTGCCCATTCCCCCAGCCTTTTCCCCCCGTCGTGCAGCTCTTCTTCCACCTCTCCCGGGAGCGCGTCTTCACGGAGGAGCGCGCGCGGTTCTACGGCGCCGAGATCGTTTCCGCGCTGGAATACCT
>NW_011151009.1:0-464 GCF_000146605.3 Meleagris gallopavo | reverse complement strand
CCCGGCATGCCCGGAACCTCACTTTGCTGACTGGTCATTGTCTGCCCAGCAGGTAAGGGCGATGCACACCCGCCAGCGTTTACCCATTCCACAGCCCGGCACAATAGGGTTCCCCCAGAGCTCTGAATTGCGCTTCATGGTGCCCAGAAGGCTGCCTATCCTCTTTGTTCTGTGTCTTGCTTGTCTCTGGTCTTGCACTGTTTTCACTATTTACATTCTCTTGTCCTCCGATTTTTGTGTTCCTTGCCCCATTCTCTTGGCCTAATGACCCCTTGGCTTTGTGTTGCCACATTCATGTCGGCATTCAGTTTTGGCGTTCCCTGCCGTATTGTCTGGGCCGTCATCCTTGGCATTTCCTTCCATGTTCTCTTGGCCCTTGCCTTTGCCTGGGCATTCCCTTGCCCTCCTGTTTTTGTGGAACCCGCACCTGGGGCGGGGTGCAGCCCTGCGAGCACAGCTGGGGG
>NW_011151008.1:0-626 GCF_000146605.3 Meleagris gallopavo | reverse complement strand
GGGAGGTTAAGTTGCTTCTTTATTTTCTGTTCTCCCAGGTGGGTCTGTATATTTTGTGCCCAAGTTGTGGCAGCTCTGTAACTGGGAATGTTCCTAGTGGTCATAAAAGACTGTGCTGCCAGCACAGAATTTGGCCACAGGACTGCCTGCTGGATTAAATTCCATAGGTTGATTATATGCTATTTGAGATGGCACGTTCTGTTTATTTTTTGCAAGACGATCAGGTTTTGAGGTTGCTGAGATGCACTGATTAATCAATCACTTGCAGCTTGTTTGAGCTTGAAGCAGCTGAATCATCCCACACAGCATTGTTAAATAAAACCTTATAATCTCTTTGGAATTGTAGCTCTGCGCTAGGCTATGGCACTGGTGTGAGTCCTTCCTCATCCTCCCACTGTGCTCCTCACTGGCAGAGGTATCACCATCAGCTTTCTCCTCACACAGCGGTTTCTATCTGAGCAGAGATTTGGTCTACTTCCTAGTTTCTCTGTGGCCAACCCCTCGTGCTGTTAGTTCTCTCTTTCTGTACTGGTGTCCTGTCTAGTCTTCAGCTTGCCCCAGGATGCCAGGTCAGCTGAAAAGAATTTTCAAATTACATCCATCCTGATTTCTTTACGTATTGTCCT
>NW_011151007.1:0-613 GCF_000146605.3 Meleagris gallopavo | reverse complement strand
CGCCCATGACGGGGTTCCCCTGGTAAAGGAACTGACCAAAACCCCCCTGTACCCTGCAATGAGTCGCTGCGATTCCGTCCGGGACGGCTCTGAGGCAGCTAACCTCGGCAGTCAAGGATTATGTGAAGTATTAGATTGTGTTATCTTGCACTCCAATACCATATTTAGGAAATGGACTTTCCTCCTCAGATCGCCGCTGCCGTTTTGTTCTTAGGCCCATCTCCCATCTCCCTACCCTTCTCCCGTTTCCCCTTTCCCAGGATGTGGGTCTGTGGGTCCCCCGTGCCCGTTAGTCACAGAAACGGGCTGAACTGGCCTATAAACCGTCGATCCGCCCCCGTCCCCGCCCCTTTTTTTTCCAGGCCGTTGGGCCTGCGGGCATGCTGTCCCCCGTCACGGACACAGATAGATGTAAAGATAACTCCACGGCAACCATCTGGGAAGGTGCTGGGGAGAAGAGAACCCCATGGTCTCAGCTCCTAACACTGCCCACCACAGGACAAGCAGAGAAGACTGAAGCCAACATGTGGGAAGTATATTTAAGGTTTATTTTTTTTGCCACTTGGAACCACAACCATCACGCCAGGATGGGACATGGCTGATTCCGCGCTGT
>NW_011151006.1:0-592 GCF_000146605.3 Meleagris gallopavo | reverse complement strand
CGTGAGCCAAAATGCCACGTCAGGATGCACTGAACGAGGTGACCTGGGAGTTGATGCCTGTCTACATTTCACCTATTCAAAGCGTCCTTACCAAGATGAAATCCAGCATTGATACGAAGCCCGGGTTTTTATATGGAACTCTACCTGCACTAAGATCACCTGTTAGTGTTATAGATGTACATAAAATATCCTAAGGACATTTCTGAAATTATACTAACAGTTCATTTGGAACTGTGTTCCGAGGAGAGAAATACATCCTGATTTTTAGGAACTCAGGGTTAATTGCATATTCTAGTAAGTGCCTCATGTGTCATACATTTTAAAAGAGAAGTGCAGTGACCTCTGTCCTCAAAGTTCCCCTCCACTGTGAGACGTGGAGCCCCACAGCTGCTCCTCTGCCCTTTATTATTTGCAGGGGGGCTGTGGGGGGGGCATCCCCCAATCCCTCCTTATCAAAAATAAACCTTCATTACAAAAGTGAGGGGTGGCACCCCGCCCCGCGGGAACAGTGTGGTCTGTGGGGTGGACCCTGCGTGATGGTGACACTTGAGTGACGGTGACACCTGGTGACAGTGACACCCAATATCGCCCA
>NW_011151005.1:0-804 GCF_000146605.3 Meleagris gallopavo | reverse complement strand
TTCTGGATGGGAGTAACACTGGCAAGATTCCAGTCACCTGGGACCCCTCCAGTTGAGCAGAAAGGCTGATTGATGGTGGAGAACAGCTTGGCAATCACCACTTGCAGCTCCCTCAGACCCTCGGGTGGATCCCATCTGGCCCCATGGACTTGTGACAGTCCAGACAAAGAAGTTGGTCTCTATGTGTTTCCACTGGAATTGTGGGGGCCTTATTCTGCTCTCCATCCCAGACTTCCAAGTCAGGGGATGGAGTACCCTGAGGATAATTGGTCTGACTTCTAAAGACAGATGTAAAGAAGACACTGAGAATCTCAACCTTTTCCTTATCCACAGTAGTCATGTTCCCCACCCCATCCGGTAAAGGATGAAGATTCTCCTTAGCCCTCCTCTTATTGTTAACATATTTGTAAAAAGGTTTTTTTCCTTCTCTTTTCCTACAGTGGCCAGGTTGAGTTCATGTTGGGTTTTCGTCTTTCTAATTTTCTCCCTGCATAATCTTGACCACTTCTATGTGCTCCCCCTGAGTTGCCTGTCCCTTCTACAGGAAGTAAACTCTTTTCCTCTCCTGGAGCCTCAGCAACAGTTCCCTGTTCTTCTCTGCCGGCTCATTTTACAGCATAGGGCGACAGCCTGCTCCTGTGCCTCTAAGACTGTGGGAATACAAGAAAACCTGTTCAGAGCAGCAGCTTTGGAGCTAGATAAACAGCATGAGAACTGATGATACCTCTAGAAGAAAAAAGAACGTCTCATGGCTCTGACTGGATAAGCGCCTGCATGAATGGTTGAAGAGTG
Source organism: Meleagris gallopavo (assembly GCF_000146605.3). Lineage (NCBI taxonomy): Eukaryota > Metazoa > Chordata > Aves > Galliformes > Phasianidae > Meleagris > Meleagris gallopavo. Next base: position 12 of record NW_011151005.1, on the reverse strand, counting down.
TTTTGTAGAATG
>NW_011151004.1:0-517 GCF_000146605.3 Meleagris gallopavo | reverse complement strand
TAAGAACTATCCAGGAAAGTTGGGCAAGTAAGATTATTGCAACAAGAGGATCACAAATGGAAAGCGCTTACCTATGTTGTAGGCTCGCAGTCTTTTCCACAAGGAGTGATCTCCAGGGAGATCCTTCCTCAGTGGCAGTCACCCCTTCCGACAGGGCAGCTGAATGGCCTTTGCCTGTGTTGCCATGGCTGACTCACTGCTTGTCTCAGGTGGTCAATCAGAGGCTCAGGCAGTGATGCAGCAGTTCCCATGCACCTAATGATAGCCAGAACATCTTAAAGTAAGGCCAGAACCTTTCGAATAGCACCATCATTTAAGAGTGGCACTGGAACTGCACGTTCACAAGGCTTGGTTTTCTGCTGCTATCAGAGAAATTCCAAGCAGTGGTGAACATTTCAGTCTTGCCGTTGTCTCTACTACTGGCTTCCTCTGACATTTACTTCCATTTCTGATAGCTCAGCATGTGCCAACTCTTCACAGGACACAGAAACTCGTATCCTCAGAATCAGACCTCATC
>NW_011151003.1:3052-3615 GCF_000146605.3 Meleagris gallopavo | reverse complement strand
GGAACGAAAAACCCCCACTCGCAGGTAGTGCAGGAAGCATCGGAATCGCACTTCGCTCTCACGCGCAGAAAGCGGCATTCACGCTGAACCGCTCCGGAGACTTGGCCGTAGCTGGCCGGGAAAACGCGTTTCTCCCCGAATGCGCTTCCTACCGTCAGCAGCGGTCTCGTGTTTCTCGCTTGCCGAGAACGAACCACTTCAGCCGGTTGCTTTTCTCCGATGAGTGAGCGGGCTTCTGTGCGCACATCGGAAAGGAGCGGTTTGCACTTCGCCTTGGTTACATGCAGATTGCACACGACTAGCTCTGAATACTATGTCTCTGCCTATATTTCGTGGCACAATTCGTCCCTGCGCGGTTCTCCACTGCTATACGTTTGCATTCAGAGAGGAAAAGAGTGGTAGAGAAAACCCTCTCTAATAAGACACCTGGAAGTTGGAGGAGCGACAGATGTAGTGCTCTCAGGGAGAGCGTTTCAGGACTGCGGAGAAAAACCCCCACTCGCAGGTAGTGCAGGAGGCTGAATTCGCACTTGTCGGCATCGGAATCGCACTCTTTCGCTCTC
>NW_011151003.1:0-1170 GCF_000146605.3 Meleagris gallopavo | reverse complement strand
CTGAATTCGCACTTGTCGGCATCGGAATCGCACTCTTTCGCTCTCACTCGCAGAAAGCGGCATTCGCGCTGAACTGCTCCGGAGACTTTGCCGTAGCTGGCCGAGAAATCACGCTTTTCCCCGAACGCCGCTTTGAGCTGTCAGCAGCGGTCTCGTGTTTCTTGCTTGTGGACAACGGGCCACTTCAGCCGGCTGCTTTTCTCCGACGAGTGAGCGGGCTCCTGTGCGCTGATCGGAAAGGAGCGGTTTGCACTTCGCCTTGGCTACATGCAGAATGCACTACGCCTACCTCTGAATACTATGTCTCTGTCTTTATTTCGTTCGACAATTCATTCTAGTCAGGTTTTCCACTGCGACACATCTGCATTCAGAGAGGCAAAGAGTGGAAGGGAAAACTCTCTCTAATAGGACACCTGGAACATCGAGGAGCGACAGCTGTAGTGCTCTCAGGGAGAGCGTTTCAGAAAGTGGGGAGTTATCCTTTCTGGATTGCGGAGTAAAAAACCCCCACTCGCAGGTAGTGCAGGAGGCTGAATTCGCAGTTGTCGGCATCGGAATCGCTCTCCTTCACTCTCACGCGCGGAAAGCGGCATTCGCGCTGAACCGCTCCGGAGACTTTGCCGGAGCTGGCCGAGAAATCGCGCTTCTCCCCGAACACCGCTTTCAGTCGTCAGCAGCGATCAGCAGTGTTTCTCGCTTGCCGAGAACGGGCCACTTCAGCCGGCAGCTTTTCTCCGACGAGTGAGCGGGCTCCTGTGCGCGCATCGGAAAGGAGCGGTTTGCACTTCGCCTTGGCTACATGCAGAATGCACTACGCCTACCTCTGAATACTATGTCTCTGTCTTTATTTCGTGCGACAGTTCATTCTAGTGAGGTTTCCACGGCTACACATCTGCATTCAGAGAGGAAAAGAGTGGAAGGAAAAACCCTCTCTAATAAGACACCTGGAAGTTGGAGGAGCGACAGCTGTAGTGCTCTCAGGGAGTGCGTTTCAGAAAGTGCAGAGCTATCCTTTCAGGACTGCGGAGAAAAAACCCCCACTCGCAGGTAGTGCAGGAGGCTGAATTCGCACTTGTCGGCATCGGAATCGCACTCCTTCGCTCTCACGCGCAGAAAGCGGCATTCGCGCTGAACTGCTCCGGAGACTTTGCCGGAGCTGGCCGAGAAATC
>NW_011151002.1:0-871 GCF_000146605.3 Meleagris gallopavo | reverse complement strand
CCCAGTACAAGAAAGACAGAGAGCTGTTGGAGAAGGTCCAGAGGAGAGCCACGAAGATGATCAGGGGACTGGAGCACCTCCCTACGAAGACAGGCTGAGGGAGTTGGCTTGTTCAGCCTGGAGAAAAGAAGGCTGTGGGGTGACCTCACTGCAGCCTTTCAGTACCTAAAGGGAGCCTACAAACAGGAGGGGGATCAACTCTTTGAAAGGGTAGATACCAGCAGGACAAGGGGAAATGGTTTAAGTTGAGGGAGGGGAGATTTAGGTTGGATGTCAGGGGGAAGTTCTTCACAGAGAGAGTGGTGAGGTGCTGGAACAGGCTGCCCAGAGAGGTTGTGGATGCCCAGTCCCTGGAGGTGTTCAAGGCCAGATTGGATGGGGCCCTGGGCAGCCTGGTCTGGTGTTAAATGGGGAGGTTGATAGCCCTGCCTGTGGCAAGAGGGGTTGAAGATTCGTGATCCTTGAGGTCTCTTCCAACCCTGGCCATTCTGTGGTTCTGTAAGTTTGAATTCATTGCTGAAAAATGGGCTATTCAGAGTCTTTATACTCCTTTGCATCAGGCCACCTTTCAAGATGAGGGGGAGCTGGACAAAAACTTGTCTAAAGAAAGTGGGCCTTCTATGGCCACTGTTCCGTCTTTGTGTGTTATTTAAAGTGATCTCAGATTCACTCAGAGGAATCCCTTTCCTCTTGAATATAATGCATGTTTGGAGTTAGCTGGTCCCTACTGGGCAATGGAGGTGGAGGAATGCCTCATCAGAGTGCCTGAATTTGGTTAAGGCATAAGGTAGTGTCTAGCCAAGGCACGTCTAAGCACACTCAGGAGCCTTTTTGCTTCCACTCTTTCATGCTATTGACGTGTAGTTGAAGC
>NW_011151001.1:0-478 GCF_000146605.3 Meleagris gallopavo | reverse complement strand
CCCTGCCACTCAGTATTTACTGTTTGGGGCAGACTTCCTCAAAATATAATAAATACTAAATAATAAGTGAAATGGTGAGCAGTACATTCACGGAGATTAATAACGTGATCAGGTGAGCATTGAAAATCCGCATAAAGAATTCAAAGGAGAGGCTGGAAACCTGCTTAAGAACTCCCCAACCCTGTAAAATTAGCAGCTCCCTCTGGAATGGTATGCCACATAATATGCAGATGCCACATAGTTATTTCCATCCATGTTTTCAATTGGCTATATATACCTATTGCTCCATAGAGCAAAGTGGTGAACTTAATTAAGGCCCAGTATGTTTTAGCATTAAGAAAGAAGAGACAGTGGCATGCAGCCCCTTAAAAGGCAGTTTCAGTAGAGAAAGCTATTTTTTCTTCTTTTTTCTTTTACAGAAACAAGATAGCAAGGCTCAAAGTTTACAAATATCCTAGAGTATTGGCCGTCCGCCTGG
>NW_011151000.1:0-623 GCF_000146605.3 Meleagris gallopavo | reverse complement strand
CTGTTGAGTCTCCTGACCTTCCAGCTCTGCAGAGACATCTCCGTGTCTCAGTGACAGTCTGCAGCCCCCACAGGCCCCCCGACCCGGCCCCAAAGGCCCGCTGCCTCTCTCTCCCCCCACGCACACAGATGGGCCCGCTGGGCACCGGCACCGCTGTCCCACCAGCGGATTCATCGCCCGGCCCGCAATGAGTCTGTCAGCACCGCGTGTTTATTTCGAGAGTGCCGGCCCGGGCGCCCGGTGGTTTCCATAGGAGGAAGAAATGTTTCCCGAGGAGGGCCCTGGCACACACTGCCCCGAGGAGCGGCGCACGCTGATGTGTGGAATCAGACTCTGTGACCACAAAGCAGTTATAAAAGCAGGTGTGTTTAATCAGGGCTGCGACTCCGGGTGCAAGGGGGAGAGCTGCTCCTAACTCGCACAGCGTCAGGAAGAAGTGCTGCAGCGAGAGGCCGAACTGATACGTGATCAGTAGTTTCCAGGAATTGGGATCCACGTTCCTTACGTTCCGAGAACCCAGCAGCACGCGGCCCCCCTCGCGCGTGCGCAGTGAGCGGTGAGCGGTGAGGGTCTCCTCCTGGTGGCCGTGGGATGCAGAATCCTCATCTTCCCCGCGGAGGCTC
>NW_011150999.1:0-548 GCF_000146605.3 Meleagris gallopavo | reverse complement strand
AGCAGTACATTCACGGAGATTAATAACGTGATCAGGTGAGCATTGAAATCGCATAAGAATTCAAAGGAGAGGCTGGAAACCTGCTTAAAAATCCCAACCCTGTAAAATTTAGCAGCTCCCTCTGGAATGGTATGCCACATAATATGCAGATGCCACATAGTTATTTCCATCCATGTTTTCAATTGGCTATATATACCTATTGCTCCATAGAGCAAGGTGGTGAACTTAATTAAGGCCCAGTATGTTTTTTAGCATTAAGAAAGAAGAGACAGTGGCATGCAGCCCCTTAAAAGACAGTTTCAGTAGAGAAAGCATTTTTTCTCTTTTTTTTTTCTTTTTACAGAAACAAGATAGCAAGGCTCAAAGTTTACAAATATCCTAGAGTATTGGCCGTCCGCCTGGACTTTTCAAGGTCACGCTTTCAGACAGTACTGGTGAAACAGATAAACTTTCCCAATGAAGCTGTCTGAGAGCGGAGAGAGAGATTTGTCAAAAAGCTAAAAAAGCAACTGTTGCCCGCATTTCTCCACCAAGAATGTCAACGGTTT
>NW_011150998.1:0-961 GCF_000146605.3 Meleagris gallopavo | reverse complement strand
TGGTAATGAAAAATAATCTTCTGCTCTCTGCCCCTGAGAATTTAGATCCTGGCACCCACAGAATAAAATGGCCATGGAAGGTGCAGGTAGGACCCAAGTGTTGTGGCCTACTTGCACCTTGGGGGAGATTGTTGGAGGTGGGAGGCTCAGTAGTCCCTCCAGTAATAGGTACATGGCCTACTGATGTTGTGGTCAACACTCCGATTTTCATTGCTAAAGGGACTCCCATCGTGTCCCTATGGCAGATCAGGACACCCCCTTTGGTGCCTGATATTATTATGCAGCCGCAAACATCCAGCCAGAAAAGTGTGGTACAGGCGGCCAGGACGTGCCCCTGTACAAGCGGAAGTGTTGACCCAGGATAGAAACACGGCCTGTATGTTGCCCTGGAGGGCAGACCTTCCCTCTTGGTACCTCTGAAACATCTGTATTTCTCCCCGTGAGTCTTTGAGCCTTCAGGATCACCGGAAGGAATGAAATGTCATCAAAACGTTCCAGTGTTACTGTCAGATCATGTGTAACACCCGGCGATGGTCTGCATGGGACTGATGGAACATAGGACGGACCTGCACCTCACGACCGTATGCCTCCAGTAACATCATCGAGCGCTGGCCCATAGAAGGAAGTCAACTTTCACCCATCGTCACTCATCTTGAAACTTACCAACGTGTGGCAATGAAATTGTATAAGCGTCGCGGTGTGTTGGATCTGTGTATTAGGGAAAGCTCACCCTTTAGTCAACCTAACCATTGGCTCACGCCGTGAAGGGGTGGAGTGTATGGGGCTGCTGAATCACGGCCTGAACCTTTGATTGATCACGTGAGGTGAGCAATGAGTCAGCCAGGGGAGCACAGGTGAAGGCAATTCAGCTGTGCTGCAGGAAGGGGTGGAGCCTGGCTGCACCTCTCCTAGAGCCATTGAAGAGCTGACTGCCAGCAGGGAAGGATCTCTCTGGAGATGC
>NW_011150997.1:0-484 GCF_000146605.3 Meleagris gallopavo | reverse complement strand
TTCTGATGCAGCCCAGCATCCCGTTTGCCTTCCAGGCTGCAAGAGTGCACTGCTGGCTCATGTCCACGGCTGCTCTCAGGGAGTTCTTCTCTCAGTCCGTACACGTATCTCGGATTGCCTCGACCCAAGTGCAACACCTTGCACTTGGCCTTGTTAAACCTCATAAGGTTCTCGTGGATCCACTTTTTGAGTCTGGTCAGATCCCTCCAGATGCCATCCTTCCCTTCTATTGTGTCAGCTGCACCACTCAGCTTGGTGTCATCAGGTAACTTGCTAAGGGTGCACCCAATCCCCTCTCTATGTTGATAAAGATGTTGAAGAGCACTGGTTCTAAAACAGACCTCTGGGGGATCACGATGGATTAGGAAGTGCCTGGCTGGATGCAGTCACGGGGTTGTGATCAATGGTTCTGTGTCAGGGTGGAGGCCGGTCACAAATGGTGTCCCCCAGGGGTCGATCTTGGGCCTGGTGCTCTTCAACATCT
>NW_011150996.1:0-468 GCF_000146605.3 Meleagris gallopavo | reverse complement strand
AGACACAGAAAGGTGTTCAGCAGTTGTCTATTTTGCCTGGCCTGTCAGAAGATCCATCTGCCGTGGGGTTGCTACGAGTGAAAGAGCAACAAGTACCGATTGCTACAAAAACGGTGCACAGACGGCAGTACCGCACCAACAGGGATTCCTTGCTCCCCATTCAGAAGCTGATTCACCAACTAGAGAATCAGGGAGTGATTAGCAAGACTCACTCACCTTTTAACAGCCCCATATGGCCAGTGCGTAAAGCCAGTGGAGAATGGAGGCTGACGGTGGACTACCGTGGCCTGAATGAAGTCACACCCCCATTGAGTGCTGCTGTGCCAGTTATGTTAGAACTCCAATATGAATTGGAGTCAAAGGCAGCCAAATGGTACGCCACCACTGATATTTGCTAATCGCCTTTTTCTCCATTCCTTTGACCAAAGAATCTAGGCCACAGTTTGCTTTCACCTGGAGGGGCATTCA
>NW_011150995.1:0-426 GCF_000146605.3 Meleagris gallopavo | reverse complement strand
TGAAATTGATAGTGGATCGGCTTACCACAACGCTGAGATGAGAAGCGCAGGCAGAGAAGCGCAGGCGAGAAGCGCAGGGCAGAGAAGCGCAAGCGAAGCAGCGCAGGCAGAGAAGCGCAAGCGAAGCAGCGCAGGCAAGAAGAGAGCATCAGGTGACCTTGCCCGGGAGTTTATATCTCCTCGCTGACCGCAAAGCCCCCTGGGGAAACGTAGCTGCTCTTCTCCGCTGGACAGGCACCCGGAACTTGAGCATCAGCAGTCAAACCCCCAGTACATTGCATGATGTTATGATGTGGAATACCGATAATGAAAAATCATGAAACCATTACATTCCACCCCTTATTCCACATCACTACATCATGCTTAATATAGACAAACAAAATATAAACACACGCACTAGGAATTACTGACTGCACTCCCTCAACA
>NW_011150994.1:0-449 GCF_000146605.3 Meleagris gallopavo | reverse complement strand
TGTGCAGCACTGCGTCCAGGGCCCTGGGGGCTCCAAGGCACAGGAATGATGTGGAGCTTTGGAGCAGGTCCAGAGAAGGGCCACGAAGACGATCAGAGGGCTGGAGCCCCTCTCTTACAAAGAAATGTTGAGGGAACTGGGATTGTTTCTGTGGGAGAAGAGAAAGCTCTGGAGATAGCTCATGACAGCGTTCCAAGACTCGAAGGGAGCGCATAAGCAGGAGGGGGCTACGGCTGTTTAGGAGGGTGGATAGCGATAGGACAAGGGGAAATGGTTTTCAAGTGAGACAGGGGAGGTTTAGGTTGGTTATTAGGAGGCAGCTTTTCACGCACAGGGTGGTGACGCACTGGAATGTGTGCTTGAGAGTCACTTGCAGGATGATCTGCTCCATGATCCGTGACCAGCACAGAGGTGAGACTGCCATGCTGGTAGTTCCCCGCGTCACACTT
>NW_011150993.1:0-509 GCF_000146605.3 Meleagris gallopavo | reverse complement strand
CAACGGCAGCGGAGGTGGAGGATCCGACGGCGGTGTTCTGCGGGAAGGAGCTGAGGATGGGTCCGGGCAGGGTCACCACCACGGGAGAGGGCTGGATGAAGACGTTGGAGTCCTGGCACTGCCTGACGCAGGGCTCGTTGCAGCTGCTGCCCAGAGGGGTGGGGCCGCAGGGCTGGCAGGGCAGGCGTGGCACGCACTGGTCGTAGCAGGACATGGCTTGAGTGTGGAGGGGCACCTGTTGGGACAGAGGGTCAGGAGGACACCGAAGCGAGAGAGGAGCATCCCGCCATCCCAGCAGGAGAGAGCCAAGGCACTGTGCTGGCCGGGGATATGGAGGCTGTGTAAGGAAATCTGTTTTCCAGTTCTTCCCTAAAGCTCCCATGCTACAGCCAATCGCTACCAGGTTAATGACTAGCCCGTAGCACAGCTCAGGCAAGACCCAGCATCTCTCCCTCTCGCACGTGCCGCCCGATTCCCCATAACACAGTAGGCTGCTTTCCCAAAACACA
>NW_011150992.1:0-519 GCF_000146605.3 Meleagris gallopavo | reverse complement strand
GGGGGTTGCTGAGAAGGCAGAGATACTGAATGCCTTCTTTACTTCCGTCTTCAGTGAAAAGGCTCTGCCGCAGGAATCCCACACCCTGGAGGTTAGGGAGAGGGTCTGGGGAATGGGAGACTTCCCTTTAGTCAGGAAAGAGGATGTGCGTGAGTGCCTAGGCAGTACTAAGGTCCACAAGTCCATGGGACCTGATGGGGTGCATCCATGTGTGCTGAGGGAGCTGGCGGAGGTCATTGCTGAACTGCTCTCCATCATTTTTGAGAGGTCTTGGATAACAGGGGAGGTCCCTGAAGACTGGAGGATAGCCAATGTCACTCCGGTCTTCAAAAAGGGCAAGAAGGAAGATCCGGGTAATTATAGGCCTGTCAGCCTCACCTCCGTCCCTGGAAAGGTGATGGAACAGCTTGTGCTGGATACCATCTCCAGACAGCTGGGAGAAAAGGAGGTTATCAGGAGTAGTCAGCATGGGTTCACCAAGGGGAGGTCGTGCTCGACCAACCTGGTGGCCTTCTATGA
>NW_011150991.1:0-528 GCF_000146605.3 Meleagris gallopavo | reverse complement strand
CCTGAACGAGAGGATGACCCAGGCTGGTTACACAGGAGTCATCTTTAATTTCCCTGTTCTGTTACTTGAGATAACGCCATTGGGTTGGCCCTCCTGTTGTTTTTCTTAAAATTTGGTACCAGCCCTGGTGACTTTTGGGCCAGAGGCCAAAGGCTGCAACCGGTCCAGGAGCTTAAAGCCACAGCCCCAGTTAGAGGGGCCGGCCCTGGGCACGGGACCTGAAGCCACAGCCTGAGTGGCCAGCACCGACCCTGGGGATTAAAGCCCAGCCCCAGCCTGAGAGGCTGGCACGAGTCCTGGGCCTAAACCTGAAGCCACAGCACAAGCAGCCATCACCAGCTTCGGGCCTAAAGCCACAGCCTGAGAGGCCGGTGCCGGCCCTGAAGTCTGAAGCTCCGGCCAGAGAGCCCAGCACCAGCCCTGGGCCATAATGCCACAGCTACAGCCACAGAGGCCAGCACCAGAGCCGGGGCTTAAAGCCACATCTACAGCCAGACGGGCTGGCAGCGGCCGCGGAGCCTAAAGCCA
>NW_011150990.1:0-547 GCF_000146605.3 Meleagris gallopavo | reverse complement strand
CACACCAAGTGCTGACGCTGCCATCTGCTCCGGTGCTTCCTGCACTGGCCCGATCTTCTTCGCCCTCTGCCTGAGAAGTTTCACCGAGTCGCATGGCAGAAGTGGGAGCCTGGATGGTCTGCCTTGAGGCTGAGTAGCCAGGACTCAGCCCTTGAGGAAGATCTTCTTGGATCATTTATGAAAGCTGTTGTTGGCCTCAAGGTGAGCTGAGGGTGTGAGGCCTTGGCTTTCTGCAATTTGGACACTGCCCCCTCACTTTTTTCGGCTTTTTCTGCTCCCTGTTCTTCACCAGGGAAGGTCACACGTTTTGCAGCTGGCCTGGGAGCCCCGGCCAGGCCAACGGCCGGCCAACCGTGGGGACACTACCAGGAAAAAAGCCGGCTGGCCATCCAGAAACCCTGCCAGGCCGATAGCTGGCTGGCCGGAGGGACCCAGCCAAGCAAAGAGCTGGCCAGCTGGGGGGCCCTGCCAGGTCAAAAGCCGACCGTCCTGTGATCCAGATAAGACAAAAGAGACGCTGGATTTCCTTTGGCATCAAGTAAAGCAT
>NW_011150989.1:0-410 GCF_000146605.3 Meleagris gallopavo | reverse complement strand
TTTTTTTTTTTTGGGGGGGGTAGAATCAAAAGCAAACACTATCATGTAGGAATGAGGATTTTTGTCCATAGTAGATATTTGCCTAGAATGAAAACCTGAAATATACAAAATTATTTTTTACATTTATTTAATACACTTCTTCCTATTTTATAAAAATTCATGATTTGTTTTAATTTCAAGGATCAATTAACACAAAAATAGTGAGCTGTTTTCAGAACTCCTCCATAAAATTATGTTCTCTTCTTTTTTTTGTCATTCTTGGATTTTTCGAAAATATTTAGCAAGAATCTTCACAATATATAAATATAAAACTACTCATTTGTTTTCCTTCTAAAAACATACCAGTACTGAAATAAATTCCAAAAACTCTGCACAGCCAGAATAAGCAGAAATAGTGTTTCTGGAAAAAT
>NW_011150988.1:0-416 GCF_000146605.3 Meleagris gallopavo | reverse complement strand
ATGTACAACTGCATAGATAGTCAGCAGTTTTTACAATAGTAGGATTTCAAATTCTGAAGACGAAGAACTGGCAAGGCAGAACTTGATAATGGGAGATGTGACACAGTCGGAACAATATACCATAATGCTGTTTGGTATTTAAGATGGGATGTATGTAACGGATTCCCGTATTTAACATCTGAATCCTGGCTGTGCACAGCAAGTCTTTATGTTACCAAGTGAAAAGATTTTGACGAGTTCTGTCTTGGCAATAATATCATAGAATGAGCACCAAATGATGCAACTTGACTTATATTGGGTATTCTATTAGTTCTGACCTAAATAGCCTGCAGAGCATTTGAAGGGTACAGTGAACCAAGGCTTTCAGACCTCGCACCCAGATTGGCACGTGTGGATAAGGGCATCTGTTTATGTAC
>NW_011150987.1:0-525 GCF_000146605.3 Meleagris gallopavo | reverse complement strand
CCTATCGCTATCCACCCTCCTAAACAGCCGTTGCCCCCTCCTGCTTATGCGCTCCCTTCGAGTCTTGGAAGGCTGTCATGAGCTATCTCCAGAGCTTTCTCTTCTCCCACACAAACAATCCCAGTTCCCTCAACATTTCTTTCTAAGAGAGGTGCTCCAGCCCTCTGATCATCTTCGTGGTCCTTCTCTGGACCTGCTCCAAAAGCTCCACATCATTCCTGTGCTGGAGCCCCAGGCCTGGACGCAGTGCTGCACATGGGGCCGCACCAGAGCCGAGTCGAGGGGGACAATCACCTCCCTCTCCCTGCTGGTCGCTCCTCTTTGAATGCAGCCCAGGATACAGTTGGCCTTCTGGGCTGCAAGTGCACACTACTGGCTTATGTCCAGCTCTTTGTCCACCAGGATCCCCGAGTCCTCCGCAGGGCTGCTCCCAAGGGCTTCTACGCCCAGTTGGTACAAGCATCTGGGTTTCCCCTTCATCACGGACATCAACAGTGGGGTTGAGTGCACCCTAAGGACACCAAG
>NW_011150986.1:0-676 GCF_000146605.3 Meleagris gallopavo | reverse complement strand
GGGAAGCTGCTTGGAGCAGCAGCTGCGGAGCAAGATAAGCAGTATCAAGGACACCTTTTGAAGAAAAAGAACATCTCATGGCTCTGATTGGATAAGTTTCTGTGTGAACAATTGAAGAGTGTTTTTTCAGAATGCTCTGCTAACATGTATAAATAGAGTAGTGCTTAACAATAAAGTAAACTAATAGCCTTTAACCACATTGGTGTGCTGTTATGTCTCTAGTGCGTCCTGAGAGTCCAGAGACTTCCCCACAGGTCCCCTGAGAAACCAGACAAGGTAGACAGCTGCTTAATGTTCTCTATCTCCAAGACAGCTATACTGAAAGCCCACCACTACACTTCTGGATTCTTGAAGTACCCTGTCCTGAGGTAAACTGTACTAAGGATGCATGGAGCCTCTGTGCCAGTAGTAAAGGGATGTTTTTGCCCCTCATTTCTGGTTAGGCTTACTTCGGCCTACAATACTGTTAACTCTTGGGATCCCCCTGTCACTCCAGATATACAGATGGGTTCTACCCCTTGATGGCATTGGAGTATGTTGTGCACCAGTGTCCACCAGAGCTGTATACTCCCATGGTTCATTTGCCTGGACATTGAATTCACACAGTCCAATATACCCGACCTCCCCTTTCCTTTACTGGCTGGAGGCAGGGTCCCTCTAGTTCTGGTTACTGTAT
>NW_011150985.1:0-418 GCF_000146605.3 Meleagris gallopavo | reverse complement strand
ATTGTCTGCCCAGCAGGTAAGGCGATGCACAGCCGCCAGCGTTTACCCATTCCAGAGCCCGGCACAATAGGGTTCCCCCAGAGCTCTGAATTGCGCTTCATGGTGCCCAGAAGGCTGCCTATCCTCTTTGTTCTGTGTCTTGCTTGTCTCTGGTCTTGCACTGTTTTCACTATTACATCTCTCGTCTCCCGATTTTGTGTCCTTGCCCCATTCTCTTGGCCTAATGACCCCTTGGCTTTGTGTTGCCACATTCATGTCGGCATTCAGTTTTGACGTTCCCTGCCGTATTGTCTGGGCCGTCATCCTTGGCATTTCCTTCCATGTTCTCTTGGCCCTTGCCTTTGCCTGGGCATTCCCTTGCCCTCCTGTTTTTGTGGAACCCGCACCTGGGGCGGGGTGCAGCCCTGCGAGCACAGCT
>NW_011150984.1:0-519 GCF_000146605.3 Meleagris gallopavo | reverse complement strand
CCCACATACTGTGTTAGTGTCCTTTAGCTTACTCAAGTTGTTGTATTAGGTGACTCTTCAGTAGCAGATCTCAGTCAAACTGAAACGTGTGATGAGGCTCAGTCCTTGTGTTTGTGTGTCTGCGTTCAAACTGACTCTTGTGTTATTAGTCGTCCTCCTCCTTTTAGGACAATACATCTTCCCAACTTGGAGGTGTAGAAATGACTTAGCAAGGGTGTTGATAGTCTATCGGATGGATTGTGCAGAAAATGCCTCAGTTACTTGGATTAAAGAGCCGTTAAAGTACGGAGCGTGCTTTGTAGAACTGTGTGTTTCAGAGTCATACAGTCAAATGTTGGAATTGTCCGGGGCGCAGTGGCAGTTAAATCCTTAGTTTCTCTTGGATTTGGAGCTGATCACTGATTGGACTAGGTGATCTAGTGGGTCCTTTCCAACCTTGTGATTCTATGATATCCTACTATAGGCAAAGATTCTTTGGTTTACAAGGTCTTTTGGAGTTTTGCTTAGCTGATTTCAGAT
>NW_011150983.1:0-607 GCF_000146605.3 Meleagris gallopavo | reverse complement strand
AGAAGGATCTGGATTATTTGCTCTCCTTTCTCAAAAACTTCCTTTGCTGTGTTGCCCCACACGATGATGTCATCAGTATACTGTAAATGCTCAGGAGCACCTCCCTGTTCCAGTGCAGCTTGGATCAACCCATGGCAAATGGTTGGGCTATGTTTCCACCCCTGGGGCAAACGATTCCAGGTATACTGAATGCCCCTCCAGGTGAAAGCAAACTGTGGCCTAGATTCTTTGGTCAAAGGAATGGAGAAAAAAGGCATTAGCAATATCAGTGGTGGCGTACCATTTGGCTGCCTTTGACTCCAATTCATATTGGAGCTCTAACATATCTGGCACAGCAGCACTCAATGGGGGTGTGACTTCATTCAGGCCACGGTAGTCCACCGTCAGCCTCCATTCTCCACTGGCTTTACGCACTGGCTGTTAAAAGGTGAGTGAGTCTTGCTAATCACTCCCTGATTCTCTAGTTGGTGAATCAGCTTCTGAATGGGGAGCAAGGAATCCCTGTTGGTGCGGTACTGCCGTCTGTGCACCGTTTTTGTAGCAATCGGTACTTGTTGCTCTTTCACTCGTAGCAACCCCACGGCAGATGGATCTTCTGACAGGCCAG
>NW_011150982.1:0-524 GCF_000146605.3 Meleagris gallopavo | reverse complement strand
CTGGGGGACACCACTGGTTACACGGTCTCCAGCCAGACTCTGCACCACCAACGACGACCCTCTGCGCTCTGCCAGTCAGCCAGTTCTCAACCCACCTCACTGTCCACTCGTCTATCCCACACTTCCTCAGCTTTGTTATAAGGATGTCGTGGGAGACAGTATCAAACGCCTTTCTAAAATCAAGGTAGATTCCATCTACCGCTCTTCCCCCATCCACCCAGCATGTGACAGCATCATAGAAGGCCACCAAGTTGGTCGAGCACGACCTCCCCTTGGTGAACCCATGCTGACTACTCCTGATAACCTCCTTTTCTCCCAGTTGTCTGGAGATGGTATCCAGCACAAGCTGTTCCATCACCTTTCCAGGGACGGAGGTGAGGCTGACAGGCCTATAATTACCCGGATCTTCCTTCTTGCCCTTTTTGAAGACCGGAGTGACATTGGCTATCCTCCAGTCTTCAGGGACCTCCCCTGTTGTCCAAGACCTCTCAAAAATGATGGAGAGCGGTTCGGCAATGACCTCC
>NW_011150981.1:0-509 GCF_000146605.3 Meleagris gallopavo | reverse complement strand
CCACTGGATTGTCAACAGTGTTCCAGGATTTGTTAAAATAAACCTTTGCTGTCTCAGCGAGCTACTTGGCCAATTATTTTAATACTCTTGGGTACCAGTTATCCAGCTCTGCCACTTTTAAATGCCTTACTTAAACTGTCACTTTTAACCTTTTTCTTAGTTCCCACAGAAGTAGAAAATATCTCATTGTCACTGTGAGTTTGCATTTTTTTGCTTCTTGGCAAATGGCAAACAGAAATAATTACTGAAAAGTCCTCTTTTTTGCATCGCCATTGAGAATCTTCGTCATTTCTGTCAATTCCTGTCTTTGCCAAGAGTTGGGCCCAGTCCTGTGACAGGCTTTTATTGGCTTCTAAATGTAAATCTCCTTCTGCACCTGGTTCCTGACCAGGGAGATTTAATATTTTAATTAAAGCACTTCCTCTGACGTCAGAAAGCACATCTATACGCATGCACAAAAAAAAACATACCCTCGGTGAACAGAAATTATTCTGGGATAGGAACAAGCC
>NW_011150980.1:0-467 GCF_000146605.3 Meleagris gallopavo | reverse complement strand
TCTTTGCCTGCACTGCTTCGCCTGCGCTTCTCTGCCTGCGCTTCTCATCTCAGCGTTGTGGTGAGGCCGATCCACCATCAATTTCACACTCTCTCTCTCTCTCCTTATAAAATTCTGCTGATACCATATTTAGTAAATTTCTTTGTTTCACCTCAGATTGTTGCCACTGTTTTCAATTATTTCGGGGGTCCCCCTATTTTCTTTTTTCCAAGGGCGCAGATCCGCGGATCCCTCCGCCCTTCTAGTCACGGAACCGGGCCGAACCAGCCCATAAACCGTTGACATTCTTGGTGGAGAATGCGGGCAACAGTTTCTTTTTAGCTTTTTGAACAAATCTCTCTCTCCGCTCTCAGACAGCTTCATTGGGAAAGTTTATCTGTTTCACCAGTACTGTCTGAAAGCGTGACCTTGAAAAGTCCAGGCAGACTGCCAATACTCTAGGATATTTGTAAACTTGGAGCCTTGCT
>NW_011150979.1:0-1136 GCF_000146605.3 Meleagris gallopavo | reverse complement strand
AGTGGTATTAGTGGGAGAAGATGTCCTATTCTTGGTTGCAAGTGTCCAATTTGGTCTTGTCATCTAGTCTTTTTGGGAGAAAACGTGCGGTAGTTTGAAGAAAACAGGTATGCCTGGGAGAAAATATCATCTTTTTGGAAGCACAGGCCCAATTTCCAAGTGAAATGTGGTATTTCTGGGAGAAAATGACAGGTACGTGGGAGAAAAGTGGACAATTGTGGGAAAGACTGACTTCTCTTGGAGGGCAAGTGTGGTATTTTTGGTGTGAAAAGGGGTCCTTTAGGGAGAAAACGGGGTGTAGATGGGAGAAAATGTCCTCTTGAGGAGTGTCTAGGTGTTTTGTTCCTTGTGCGTGCATATGTACTATTTGCTTCCAGAAGAACTGTTTTTTCTTAGGTAGACTTTCATGTTTCATCCACTTTAATACTTCATCACAATTCCAAAGGGGACTTTTTCCAACCAAAGTAGGACATTTCCTCCCAGAAATACCGGCTAGATTACACGATCAAATGGGACAGTTGCAACCACAACCTCATAACGCAGAAAGCGGCATTCGCCCTGAACAGCCCCAGCCGTGTTTGCCGTTGCTGGCTGAGAAATCGCGCTTGTCCGCGAATGCCGCTTTCAGCCGTCAGCAGCGGTCTCGTGTTTCTCGGCTGCCGACAGCGGGCGATTTCAGCCTGGCGCTCTTCTCCGACGAGCGAGAGGCACTTCTCCGCACATCGGAAAGAAGCGGTTTGGACTTCGCCGTGGGTACATGCAGAATACACTATGCCAAGCTCTGAATCTTGTGACTATGCCTTCATTTCGAGCGAAAGATCGTTGGTGTGTGTTTATGTGTTGTTATCCACGCTACACTTCTGCATTCTGGGACGGAAAGAGTGGAAGGGGAAAATCCTCTGTAATAAGGCACCTGAAAGTTCGAGGAGCGACAGATGTTGTGCTCTCAGGGAGAACGTTACAGAAAGCGGGGAGCGATCCCTTCTTTCCTGCGGAGAAAAAACCCCCCTCACGGAGGCAATTCCAGACGGCTGAATTCGCCCGTTCTTGCCATCGCAACTGCACTCCTTCGCTCTCATGCGTAGAAAGCGGCATTCGCCCTGAACAGCCCAGCCGTGTTTGCCGTTGCTGGCTGA
>NW_011150978.1:0-796 GCF_000146605.3 Meleagris gallopavo | reverse complement strand
TTTTCTGGTAGTTCATTATATGGTGGGGCCTCTTTAGCACGTGATATCTCTTCTGCTGCCGGTGTTCCAAACTTTTTGCCTTCAGGCCAGTCCATGATCACCTCTAGGATTCCTGGACGGTTGAGATTCCCCATCCGCGCTCGCTGCGTAATCAGCGCAATCCACTTACTCCAAGTGGCATCAGTAGCATGATGGGTGGAGGGACCCTTTCCCTTGAACATCCAGTTCAGCACTGGCAGTCGAGGTGCCAGAAGGAGCTGTGTTTCTGTATCGATTACTTCGGAAGCAGCCCGAACCCCCTCATACGCGGCTAAGATCTCCTTCTCAGTTGGAGTGTAGCACTCTTCAGACCCTCTGTATGCCCGACTCCAGAATCCCAGGGGTCGGCCTCGGGTCTCTCCTGAGGCTCTTTGCCACAAAACTCCCAAGTGGGGACCTTTCTCTCCAGCAGCAGTGTAGAGGATGTTCTTCGCATCCTGTTCCATCCGTACTGGCCCCAGGGCCACGGCACGGGCTATCTCTTGTTTAATCTGCTCAAAAGCCTGCTGCTGCTCAGGACCCCACATAAAATCATTCTTCTTCCGTGTCACCTGATAAAGGGGCTTACAATGAGGCTGTAGTTTGGAACATGCATTCTCCAAAAACCCACTACACCCAGGAACGATTGTGTCTCTTTCTTATTAGTGGGTGGAGACATGGCACTGATTTTGTTGATCACATCTGTTGGGATGTGACGACGGCCATCTTGCCACTTTATACCTAGGAACTGAATTTCCTGGGCAGGCCCTTTCACTTT
>NW_011150977.1:0-504 GCF_000146605.3 Meleagris gallopavo | reverse complement strand
AAGCAGTGCAATTCCGATGCCGAGAACGTGCGAATTCAGCCTCCTGCACTACCTCCGTAGGGAGGTTTTTTCTCCGCAGGCCAGAAAGGATCGCTCCCCACTTTCTGTCACGCTCTCTCTCCCTGGGAGCGAAACAAATGTCGCTCCCCGAACTTCCAACAGCCTTATTAGAGAGGGTTTTGCTCTCCACTCTTTTCCTCTGAGCATGCACAAGCGTAGCCATGGAGAACAACACCAAAAAGAATTGCCGCTCGAAATGAAGGCAGAGACGTCGTATTCACAGCTAGGCCTAGTGCATTCTGCATGTACCCAAGGCGAAGTGCAAACCGCTCCTCTCCGACGTGCGGACGCGAGACCGCTCGCGCGTCGGAGAAAAGCAGCAGGCACAAGTCGCCCGTTCTCGGCAAGTGAGAAACACGAGAGCGCTGCTGACGGCTGAAAGCGGCACTCGGGGAGAAGCGCGATTTCTCGACCAGCGTCGGCAAACTCTCCGGAGCGGTTCAG
>NW_011150976.1:0-655 GCF_000146605.3 Meleagris gallopavo | reverse complement strand
AGAATTGCCACCATACACCTCTGCAAGTGAACCAAAACTCCAGTTTCCTAATTCATAAACTCTCAAGAGTCTAATTCACTATTCTCTTTCCAGCCATATCACATGCTGAAGTTCTCCACATTAGAAACTGGAATTTGAAAAAGAAAACAGTACAAATGTAGGGTTCTTCTGTTAGACTTGACTAAGAGACTGGTGTAAATTCAGACAGGCAACCTCTCCCCTTGAGTGACACTGGAAGTAAAGTGTCATTATCAACAGAACAATCTGAGCTTTTGCTCCCAATTCAAATATTTTCTCTTCTTTGGATAGTCTTCCCTGCAGAACACTTTTTTTCTCCCTCTCTCCTAAACAGAAAAGAGTTTACAAACAAGGAGTAGAGCTACTCAATGACATGTACAATTTGAGTCACCACTACTGACATACGCCATAAAAATTAGCAGCAGTTTCCCAGCAACACAGTGCCTCAAACAGAAGCAACTTTATTACAGCAAAAAGGAGTCAGATTCTGCCACTTTGAAGAACAAGCTTGTATACAACATTCCACCTAACACCCAGCAGTTAATTATTGATTATTGATGAGTGGGTTGATAAAACAATGCTTTATTTACTATGATGCACTAAAAACAGTAACACAGAACATATTGATGCACACAAA
>NW_011150975.1:0-435 GCF_000146605.3 Meleagris gallopavo | reverse complement strand
AAGTGCGCTGAAGGGCTTGCTAGGTGTAAGTAGCAGCATCTGAATCTGGAGACTGCTTCCTTTGGGGTGTGGGGTGAGCCCTTCGAATGGGGTGAGTGATTCCTGCTTGATTTCAGAGCTGTGAGCTCTGCTTTTTCTGGAGGATCTCAAGCTGGATGGCTGTATTAATAGGGCTATGTGCTAATTGCATCCATGCGGTGGGTGTTTTTTAAGGGCATTGTGTGCATCCTTGTTGTGTTTTAAATGATGTTCTGCGTCTCTTCTGATTTCATTTTGCAGCCTGATGGAGTTGAAGGATTGCCTGGGCTCCTCCAGTCAGTGGTGTGAGATGTGTCCAGCAGGTAATGAACATCATGCACCCCATGTTGGTGCGCTGCTTGTATGCAGGTAGGTTTGCGATGTGATCCGACTGCCCCATGCTGACCATCCACAGCT
>NW_011150974.1:0-735 GCF_000146605.3 Meleagris gallopavo | reverse complement strand
ATACGTTTGCATTCAGAGAGGAAAAGAGTGGAAGGAAAAACCCTCTCTAATAAGACACCTGGAAGTTGGAGGAGCGACAGATGTAGTGCTCTCAGGGAGAGCGTTTCATAAAGAGGGGGGAGATCCTTTTCAGGACTGCGGAGAAAAAACCCCCACTCGCAGGTAGTGCAGGAGGCTGAATTCGCACTTGTCGGCATCGGAATCGCACTCCTTCGCTCTCACGCGCAGAAAGCGGCATTCGCGCTGAACTGCTCCGGAGACTTTGCCGTAGCTGGCCGAGAAATCACGCTTTTCCCCGAACGCCGCTTTGAGCTGTCAGCAGGGGTCTCGTGTTTCTTGTCTTGTGGACAACGGGCCACTTCAGCCGGCTGCTTTTCTCCGACGAGTGAGCGGGCTCCTGTGCGCGCATCGGAAAGGAGCGGTTTGCACTTCGCCTTGGCTACATGCAGAATGCACTGCGCTTACCTCTGAATACTATGTCTCTGCCTATATTTCGTGCGACAATTCATTCTAGTCAGGTTTCCACTGCTATACTTCTGCATTCAGACAGGAAAAGAGTGGAAGGGAAAACCCTCTCTAATAGGACACCTGGAAGTTCGAGGAGCGACAGATGTAGTGCTCTCAGGGAGAGCCTTTCAGAAAGAGGGGAGAGATCCTTTCAGGACTTCGGAGAAAAACTCCCACTCGCAGGTAGTGCAGGA
Source organism: Meleagris gallopavo (assembly GCF_000146605.3). NCBI lineage: Eukaryota > Metazoa > Chordata > Aves > Galliformes > Phasianidae > Meleagris > Meleagris gallopavo. Next base: position 34 of record NW_011150974.1, on the reverse strand, counting down.
AGCATCGGAATCGCACTTCGCTCTCACGCGCAGA
>NW_011150973.1:0-441 GCF_000146605.3 Meleagris gallopavo | reverse complement strand
CAGTTTGGAAATGCAATCTGTGATCTCCTTCCCAGCTGTATTTGAGAAATCTTGTCAGCTCTGATAGTTCTAACACCCCCTTTGTGTAAATGCCCACTGCACGTTTCCTTTTCTTACGAGAACTGTCAACTTTTGCTACACGTTCTGCAGTTGTAACTCGAGTGAAATAAAGTTCCTTAAACTACCCCCTAGCTCCACTGCCCCATTTTTCATAGCTGCTATGAAAAGGAAGTTACTGGTGTTGATATGCTGAGGCTCACGTATGGTACGATTCCAGTTATCAAGTAGATGTGGTCCAGAAGTGCATTTGCATATTTGTCTTCTTGTCTCTTCTGTTTAAGTAGGATTGATTGAGATCATTAAGTAAGTCACAGCTGTGGATCACAGAGTTGAAAGATGTGCTCAGTGCCATACCAACTAGAGCCATCCTCAAGAAAGGGG
>NW_011150972.1:0-504 GCF_000146605.3 Meleagris gallopavo | reverse complement strand
CAGATTGCACACGACTAGCTCTGAATACTATGTCTCTGCCTTTATTCGAGCCACAATTCGCCCCTGCGAGGCTCTCCACTGCTATACTTCTGCATTCAGAGAGGAAAAGAGTGGAAGGGAAAACCCTCTCTAATAAGACACCTGGAAGTTCGAGGAGCAACAGATGTAGTGCTCTCAGGGAGAGCGTTTCAGAAAGTGAGGAGTAATCCTTTCTGGATTGCGGAGAAAAAACCCCCACTCGCAGGTAGTGCAGGAGGCTGCATTCGCAGTTGTCGGCATCGGAATCGCTCTCCTTCGCTCTCACGCGCGGAAAGCGGCATTCGCGCTGAACCGCTCCGGAGACTTTGCCGGAGCTGGCCGAGAAACGCGCTTTACCCGAACGCCGCTTTCTGCCGTCAGCAGCGGTCTCGTGTTTCTCGCTTGACGAGAACGGGCAACTTCAGCCGGCTGCTTTTCTCCGACGAGTGAGCGGGCTCCTGTGCGCTGATCGGAAAGGAGCGGTTT
>NW_011150971.1:0-533 GCF_000146605.3 Meleagris gallopavo | reverse complement strand
TGATGTCCTGAATTGCACTTGAAAAATCCAGGCGATTAAAAGCTTCTCCCAGAGTGCAATAGCCATGTCTCTGAGAAAAGGAATAAACACCAGAAGTAGGAAAAAACCAAACAGAACAACTTCCCCCCCATCAAACAAAATGGTACTACAAAAAAAACTGCTACACAACAGAAGCATACCTATACCACATTCCCTAGAACTGTGATATATCTGACCTGTAGTTTTTTTTTTTATTTCTTGTAGAAGAAATGAAACCAGTTCCAAATAGTCTATCTATCAGGTACCCTCGCAATGTTACTTGGCAGCAGGGCCATAAATTCGTAATTGTTGTCCACTCTAGTATCAAGTGTTCTGAGAATCTGTTCTGTTCCTGCATGGTCACAATGCTGATACTGTCTAGTGGCTATCATGCCACTGATTTTTTGTGCATAAGATACAAGAATGACTATAAGTAATCATCCCTTTAAGAGAAAAAAGGATAACAGGTAAAGAGATAGTCAATTATCAGAAGACAATAAATTAATTCAAAGTTT
>NW_011150970.1:0-578 GCF_000146605.3 Meleagris gallopavo | reverse complement strand
TGTCAGCCCTATGGCCAGACAAGTTGCTGGGGAGAGCTGATGGACCTCTGAAGGTCTGCTTTTCTGGGAAGCCCTCACACACCAGACCTTTGCGGTTCCCTGCTCCCCACCCACAGTCCCTTCTGTGCAGTATGAATGCCGATCGCTAACCTGTGCCCTAATGTCTTCACACTCCTCTCCAGAGCCGGTAGGCAACCCCTGGCAGCCGAAACAGATACCAGTCTCCCCACAAATCTATGAGCAAGCAGATGATCAGGCTTTGCGTAAGGGGTGGCGCAGGACGTCAGACACGCTGAAGGCCTCTTGCTCGGTACGCGGGGACTGCTGCTTTGGGCCCTCTGGAACAACAGACTCGCTGACCCTGGACGGGACCCATCTGGGGTGTGGAGAAAGGCGAATCCAGAAGGGCCAGTTGGAGGCACGGCGCTCAGCATTGATGGGCAGCCTCTCCTCAGGACGCACAAGTTTTGATCTCCATTTCCAGGACAGGTGCTTAGTCCAATCCAGCAGAGCCAGTTGGAGGTCTGTGTGTTGGTGTGAACCGGGCTCTGCTCCTCATGCAAGACGTTGTTTCTCTT
>NW_011150969.1:0-693 GCF_000146605.3 Meleagris gallopavo | reverse complement strand
CAGCACCGTGATGGCTGTGCTGCTGCTTTTCTGATCCTTGCTCTTATCTGTGGTTTTCCCTTACAGGGCACAACTCGGTCTTCGTCAGGGCCCAAGTCTGTGTGGTTCTCTTCTGCTGCCACAAAGCTGCTCAGCCTGGAGGAGGCACAGGCACAGAGGCGAGGCCACAGCAGCTCTCCTGTCATGCCAGAGAGTGGGGACACAGATGTTGAAGAAGGCCCTGCAGCTGTACAGGGCAAATTCCACACAGTCATCAGCTTTCCATCTGAAAGGTAAAGAGGACTTCCTTTTCCAGCACCTGTCATCATTGTTTGGGTGGGTTTCTGTGGGTTTATTTCCATTATTTCTAGTGCCCAAACTTGCTGAACTAGTTACACTAATGGTGGGGTTTTCCAGATTTCTGAGCCAGGTTCCTGAAACCAATTCCGGTTCTCCTCGAAGCAGAGCTGTTGTTCAGACTTGCTGGCACTTTAAACTAAACATGGCAGGGAGATGGGCCGATGAGGTGTGAATGTCAGAGTCAGAGATGCTTTTGAAGTTCTTTTTTGGCTGCACAGTTCCTGCCAGCTCAATCAAAGCCATCCCTTAGATGTTGTCCTGAACAGCTCACGTGCTCTGCATCTTGCTTGACACGCACAACTCACACCATTCCTTGTTTTCTCTGTCCAGCGATGATGGGCTGTGTGCTTCCAT
>NW_011150968.1:0-800 GCF_000146605.3 Meleagris gallopavo | reverse complement strand
CCGAGACCAGCCTGCCCCACGGAGCGCACCTCTGCTGCTGTGCCACTGGTGCACAGGAGGACTAGATCCTTGCTGAGTCTGCCACCAAAAATCAAAGCGGGGCTCCCCCAAAGGCGGGGGGATGTCCCTGTCCAGTCCTGCCCACGCTGACCAGGGCGTGGGGTGCCCCAGGAGAAGCAGAGCCCCACCTGAGGCTCACAAACAGGTTGGCAGTTCCTGTCTGTGCCATTCCTGGGTGCCTGCCTGAGCCCTTCTTTGTTGCTGGCTCCAAGTTGGCTTCCTGAGGCACTTCTTGCAAGGAGCCTCTGACTTAGACAGGAGAAGAGAAGTGCCCGTGTGGCAATCAACATCAATTTGTGGGCAACTTGACATTTCAAAGCATTGCTTTGGAGCCGTTTGCCTTCGGAAGACGGTGCTCAGCAGTGTTTATTGGCAGAATATCTGGCCTGTGAGCAGAAACTCCAGCTTGGTATGGCAGAAGTCGGGAAGGACACCATCGTAGCTCGTGCAAACCAGGATGCGGGTGGGCACCTCCCTGCTCCATCTTATCTGCTGGCAAGGCCTGGAAGATGGGAACCAAGGAGTTTCTGCTGAGATCCTAAAGCCACAAGCTGACCCTCCAAAGAGAACTGACTCAGCCTCCTTTGGACTTATAAACAAGTTTGTGTTGTCGTCAAGTGAACAACAACCCTCGACGACCCATCACTGAAGATCCACATCTGAAGATCCACATCTGAACCATCTTTTCTATCGCCCGTCTTCCCTTCCCCATCTCCCCACATGACCAGCATTCGTAATAA
>NW_011150967.1:0-725 GCF_000146605.3 Meleagris gallopavo | reverse complement strand
CCGCCTCTTCCCCCCATCCACCCAGCATGTGACAGCATCATAGAAGGCCACCAGGTTGGTCGAGCACGACTCCCCTTGGTGAACCCATGCTGACTACTCCTGATAACCTCCTTTTCTCCCAGTTGTCTGGAGATGGTGTCCAGCACAAGCTGTTCCATCACCTTTCCAGGGACGGAGGTGAGGCTGACAGGCCTATAATTACCCGGATCTTCCTTCTTGCCCTTTTTGAAGATCGGAGTGACATTGGCTATCCTCCAGTCTTCAGGGACCTCCCCTGTTGTCCAAGACCTCTCAAAAATGATGGAGAGCGGTTCGGCAATGACCTCCACCAGCTCCCTCAGCACACATGGATGCACCCCATCAGGTCCCATGGACTTGTGGACCTTAGTACTGCCTAGGGTCTCATGCACGTCCTCTTTCTTGACTAAAGGGAAGTCTCCCATTCCCTAGACCCTCTCCCTAACCTCCAGGGTGTGGGATTCCTGCGGGAGAGCCTTTTCACTGAAGACGGAAGTAAAGAAGGCATTCAGTATCTCTGCCTTCTCAGCATCCCCCGTTACCAGAACCCCCTCCTCATTTAGTAAGGAGCCCACATTCTCTCTAGTTTTCCTTTTGCTGTTAACATACTTGAAGAAGCCTTTTTTATTATCCTTTATCACTTTAGCTAGATTCAATTCCAGACGGGCTTTAGCCTTCCTCGTTGCATCCCTGCAGGCCCTGACTAC
>NW_011150966.1:0-407 GCF_000146605.3 Meleagris gallopavo | reverse complement strand
CTTGATGTTGAGGGAGTGCAGTCAGTAATTCCTAGTGCGTGTGTTTATATTTGTTTGTATATATTAAGCATGATGTAGTGATGTGGAATAAGGGGTGGAATGTCATGGTTTCATGATTTTTCATTATCGGTATTCCACATCATAACATCATGCAATGCACTGGGGGTTTGACTGCTGATGCTCAAGTTCCGGGTGCCTGTCCAGAGGAGAAGAGCAGCTACGTTTCCCCAGGGGGCTTTGCGGTCAGCGAGGAGATATAACTCCCGACAAGGTCACCTGATGCTCTCTTCTTTGCCTGCGCTGCTTCGCTTGCGCTTCTCTGCCTGCGCTGCTTCGCTTGCGCTTCTCTGCCTGCGCTTCTCGCCTGCGCTTCTCTGCCTGCGCTTCTCATCTCAGCGTTGTGGTAA
>NW_011150965.1:0-528 GCF_000146605.3 Meleagris gallopavo | reverse complement strand
GTTACCGAGACCAGCAGAAGTCTTTTTTTCTACCTAAACTCATAAATGAACTTAATTTGATTGCACACTGGAGGAGGAATTTGTGTTTTTTTTATTAGAAATACATAGAGTTTGTATAATAGCTACCATCACTGAGACAGTGGAATAAATAGTTGCAGGTTGATCCTGTGTTGCTTTTTACTCTACGTGTCCAGTATGTTTTTCAAATGAATATTGGCGTCTGATAGAATCCAGTAATGTCTATTCCTTCTGTTCCTTTCTTTATTCAGACACTTCATCACTCTCAATCTGTCAGGCTTCCCCTGCCTCATTTCTCATCTTCGCCTCAGCGAGCAGCTTTCTACCTCAGAGTCCTCGTGCCAAGTATGCCTTGAATACATTTGGTTGCCCTTGTACAGTGAGTTGCACTGTTTCTTGTGCATGCGCACAAATGATGACAAGATACCGAGAATTCAGAACTGCTGCCTCCAGTGCTGGAGGTTCTGTGCCTGACAGAGTCTTAAACATCCTGCTTTCTTCTTACCGTAA
>NW_011150964.1:0-673 GCF_000146605.3 Meleagris gallopavo | reverse complement strand
AATGCCGACATGAACGTGGCAACACAAAGCCAAGGGGTCATTAGGCCAACAGAATGGGGCAAGGACACAAATAGGGAGGACGAAGAGAATGTAATAGTGAAAACAGTGCAAGACCAGAGACAAGCAAGACACAGAACAAAGAGGATAGGCAGCCTTCTGGGCACCATGAAGCGCAATTCAGAGCTCTGGGGGAACCCTATTGTGCCGGGCTCTGGAATGGGTAAACGCTGGCGGCTGTGCATCGCCCTTACCTGCTGGGCAGACAATGACCAGTCAGCAAAGTGAGGTTCCGGGGCATGCCCGGGAAATGCACATTCCACTTCCTTGCTGTTTCCACAGAGACCAACACATCTCTCCGTGCAGTTGTTACGGCACTTGGGAGCACCGCAGCTCTGCTGCCACCTGTTGGACACAATACAGTCATGAAGGCACTGCCCTGCATCCGGGCCTCTTGCACAAACCTGTGCTCCTTGCTCGGAGCACATGGCTGCACTCTGTGCACCATGTTGCTTACCACCAGAGAAGGCTCAGGTACCCAACACCATTTTTGGCTTCCATCTTGTCTGAGAACTGCTCATTATGCTACAGCCCTCATCTTTGCTTTGGTGAGGTGGGGACTGCCATTGCTTCCTCAGTCCCACAGACCCCTTCCCATCCCACACTGCCATGGGAG
>NW_011150963.1:0-479 GCF_000146605.3 Meleagris gallopavo | reverse complement strand
AAAACTGCATATTTTTTGGGAGAAAGCGGCTATTTGCGGTATAAAATGTCGTATATTTTGCGATAAAACTGGCATTTCATGGAGAAAATATCATATTTTTGGGGAAAAATCTACTATTTCTTGGAAAAGGTGTCATATTTAAGGGAAGAAATCTGGAATTTCTGGAGAAAATGTAATTTTTGAGGAGAAAATTGGTATTTCTGGTAGAAAACATAGAGTCTTCGAGAATATAACTGGTATTTCTGGAGCAAAACAACATATTTTGGGAGAAAGCTACTATTTCTCGGAGAAAACGTCATGTTTTGGGGGGAAAATATGGTCTTCGAGAATAAAACTGGTATTTCTGTTGGGATAGGTGCCTGGAATTGGAGCATTAACACTTTAACTCCCAGTATACTACATGATATATTGATGCGGAATACTGAGAACCAAACCAAAACAAACAAAAAAATAAAACCATGACAAGAGGAGAGGAGAGG
>NW_011150962.1:0-676 GCF_000146605.3 Meleagris gallopavo | reverse complement strand
CCAAGTTCCCGAGGCTCTCGTCAACTCAGTGCCAAAGCCAGGTACGGATGTTACATTTGATGGTGCAGGGGAGCAAAGGGGAGTCTTTTTTGGGGTGTGTTCTGTGTGTAATACCTCCCTTATCCATCCCACGTTATCCTCTGTGTTGATGATCCTTCGTACATACCACGGGGCATATGGCAGCTGTTTTGTAGGCAGTGAGAATGAGGGAGGGCAAGGGCAGTTCTCCTGCAAGTCAGGACGAGGCTGAGAACAGCCAGCGTCCCTGGTGGACAGATAGAGGTTTGGCTGTGCTAGTGATCTGCTTGATCAGAACGTGGCTTTTCAAGACGATCCTTAATCCCCAAGTTGAGCAAGCTAAGCAAGAGGAGTGCATTAAGCTCCATTGGAACAAGCAGACAGGTGGCCCAATCCTCCCGTGTTTATGACTGGACTTGGGGAAATCCTAGAATCCTCGTAGAATGTCTTGGGATGGAAGGGAATTTAAGGATCATCAAGCTTCAACCCCTGTGCCTGAGGCTGGGCTTCCAGCATCCACATTTCATGCGGGACTAGACCAGGCTGCCCACGGCCCCATGCAACTTGGCCTTGGGCTCCTCCAGGGATGGGGGATGGGGAAAATCCGTTTTTGTATGTACTTGTTGGTAATGTTCTTCCCGTTTTGACGTGTCGAATG
>NW_011150961.1:0-552 GCF_000146605.3 Meleagris gallopavo | reverse complement strand
GGCTGTGGTGGAAATGCTGTTTGACCCTAACTTTGTTCCTAACCACCCACGACAAGATCGCGATCCTGAGAGAGTGAGGACGACGCCTGAGATATGGCAGAGACTCATAGCAACAGCACCAGACAGATATGCCGGTACACTACTGTCAGCTAATGACAGATACCAGGAACAAGAGAGAATACCCTTAGTTTTTGAATTGATTCTTACGCTCCAAAACTACGAACAACAGCTGCCCCCAACTCACGTTTCCATTGCTGCCATCTCACAAATAACGGACCAACTGAATGAAGTGCAGGAGCAAATGTCTCTACTGATTAATCGTGACAAACCTGTGCCAGTATCAGAAATGCCCGGTGAAGATCAGGATAATCAAAAGAGTCTAATGAAGGAGCTGATCAAACTAATGCGAATACAACTAAGTAACGACGATGAACCTCCTTGCTCATGGGCACCATCAAAATCTCAGCTATTAAAGGCAAACGCTTTCCGGCTCCAGTGAGGAACAATACATCGCGAATTGCCTTGTGGCGTTACCTACGTGACCATGGAGAA
>NW_011150960.1:0-547 GCF_000146605.3 Meleagris gallopavo | reverse complement strand
ACCCCGTGTAGCCTTCAACCGCTTCAGCACACACAGGCATCGTGTTGCAGCGTGAGACAAAGCCTGGAATGGCACCAGTGCCCTCTGAAGTGCAGCAGGGCTGAGCTCAGCAGGCTGAGGGCAGCACTGACCTGTAGTGAGGAGCGGGCAGCTGCTGGATGACGTCCTGCATTCTCACCAGCCGCTCCTCATCTGTAGCGGCACACACAGCACCCTGGAAGAGTACAGAAAGGGAGTTAGACAAATCAGGCTAGAAACCTGCCACAGGGTGGGGAACTATGGGGACAGTGTGCTGTCGGGCAGCACGAAGAACATGTCATGCCTTCCAAGAGACATCTGGGGAACACAGCGGCACACAGCTGGTGCCACCGAGGCCAGGGAGTCCAAGCACCGGGCCACTTTACAGCCTGGGTGGGCAGCTCAGCTCCTCGCAGTGGGCATTCATCTCCAAGTACACTTTGCTATTCATCCCATTCCCGTCCTATAAATAGGTGGGGAATAGCAAAAAACAAAAACCACCTGGGAATTCTCGCAAGCAGTGTGAATG
>NW_011150959.1:0-939 GCF_000146605.3 Meleagris gallopavo | reverse complement strand
TTATAACCATATTCTTTATTCGGGCAGCAATATCTTTCCACAGGTCAGCAGCCCAAATAGGTTTACCCTTTCTTTGCCAGTTGTTTTGCTCCCACTGCTGTAACCACCCCCATAGAGCATTTGCCACCATCCACGAGTCAGTGTAAACATAAAGCATTGGCCACCTCTCCCGTTCAGCAACATCCAAGGCCAGTTGGACAGCCTTTACCTCTGCAAATTGGCTCGATTCTCCTTTTCCTTCAGTGGCCTCTGCAACTTGTCGTGTGGGGCTCCACACAGCGGCTTTCCATCTACGGTGTTTCCCCACAATACAACACGATCCATCTGTGAATAGGGCGTATGTCTTCTCATTTTCTGGTAGTTCATTGTATGGTGGGGCCTCTTTAGCACGTGATATCTCTTCTGCTGGCGGTGTTCCAAACTTTTTGCCTTTCAGGCCAGTCCATGATCACCTCTAGGATTCCTGGACCGGTTGAGATTCCCCATCCGCGCTCGCTGCGTAATCAGCGCAATCCACTTACTCCAAGTGGCATCAGTAGCATGATGGGTGAGGACCTTCCTTGAACATCCAGTTCAGCACTGGCAGTCGAGGTGCCAGAAGGAGCTGTGTTTCTGTACCGATTACTTCGGAAGCAGCCGAACCCCCTCATACGCGGCTAAGATCTCCTTCTCAGTTGGAGTGTAGCACTCTTCAGACCCTCTGTATGCCCGACTCCAGAATCCCAGGGGTCGGCCTCGGGTCTCTCCTGAGGCTCTTTGCCACAAACTCCAAGTGGGACCTTTCTCTCCAGCAGCAGTGTAGAGGATGTTCTTCGCATCCTGTTGCATCCGTACTGGCCCCAGGGCCACGGCACGGGCTATCTCTTGTTTAATCTGCTCAAAAGCCTGCTGCTGCTCAGGACCCCACATAAAATCATTCTTCTTCCGTGTCACCTGATA
>NW_011150958.1:0-538 GCF_000146605.3 Meleagris gallopavo | reverse complement strand
CTAATGGTCTGCACAAGGCATCGCTTCTCTAGAAGGCAGTGAATGTGTTATTTGACCAAAGCTGGAACTGCCCCGCTCCCTTTTCTTCTTCCATCCTTCAGGCGCGTGGATCTGGGCTGCGACACACATGGCTGTACACCTGGAAGGCAGCACGGGAGGCTGCTGCCCCTGTGCCTGCAACGTCTCCGTGCCATCTGGAGCTGTGCCCCTGCTGTCCTTCACTTAGAGGAAGGGTTCCAGTGCTTTGCAATGAATAGAGTGCCAGTGGGAACACGGCCTGCTGACCTGCAATAAGGACAGCAGCAGGAAGCCACAACAAGTGCAGAAAGTCCAGCCGCGGTGGCTGAAGCAGGTGTCTGTCCTCGGAAGAACCACAGGACAGACTCAGCTGAATGCCTGCTGATTTTCCCAAAGCTGGGACCCTTCCAAGTCCTGAGCATTTCCCAGCTGGAGGCAGCAAGAAGGTGAGGCCTCAGCGGTGTCCGATCGGGCAGCGCCATGTGTATACCCAGGGTTCCCTTTCCCCGGGGCAGAATCC
>NW_011150957.1:0-791 GCF_000146605.3 Meleagris gallopavo | reverse complement strand
TTTTCAGGTTTGAATCGGTATCGGAACTCTCTCTCTTCCTGTTTTATTTGATTTATTTAGTCTCAATTTCAATTAGACTGTATTATATTGTGTTATCTTGCATTCCGATATCATAATTAGTAAATAAGTTTCCTCCATAGATTGTTGCTGCTGTTTTTGTTTTCCTCCCTTCCTTCCCAGTTCTGGTGGGGGTGGGGAGGGGAGGGCAGGGGCCTACCGCCCCCTGTCACGGGCGTAAATTGATCTAGTTAACTCCGTGACAGATTTTTGGTGGAGAATGCGGGCAATTCTGCTTTTTAGCTTTTAGAACGAATCTCTCTCTCTGCTCTTAGAGAGCTTCGTTAGGGAGCATTATCAGTAGTTTAGGTTTCTGTACTGGAAAACTTGACATTGAAAGACTAGGCGTGCTGCCAGTGTTCTGGGATATTTGTAAACTTTAGCACTGCTTAGTCTGGGTAGTGCCTTTTTCTTTTTTTTCCTTTTTCCTCCCTCCTCTTGTCAGTTTCAATACATTAACCCCTTTTTAATAGACACCAGCAATGAACCCACTTTTCATCGTGAGGGTGTTGAGTAAAGGCTTACAAGCTGTCATGTTTTTCTCAACTTATTGGCGAATTATCAATGTCATAATTACTTGTTGTGGAATTGTGTTCATATATAACTACCTAAGGGCATTGACGGAGACACCTGCATGGTACCTGTATGCAATGTGGTATGGTTTGTATTTTGACATTTACATCCCAGATGGAATGGCTAATTTTACGAACAGCACGATGTTCAGACCAGTCTCC
>NW_011150956.1:0-708 GCF_000146605.3 Meleagris gallopavo | reverse complement strand
GTGTGCTTGAGAGTCACTTGCAGGATGATCTGCTCCATGATCCGTGACCAGCACAGAGGTGAGACTGACATGCTGGTAGTTCCCCGCGTCACACTTTCTATCCTTCCTAAGAGGTGTGCTGTCACCTTTTTTCTCCTCAGCAGGGACTTGACCTGACTGCCTCGACTTGTGAAATACCATGGAGAGTGGCTCGGTGACTGCAGCGGTGAATTCCCTCGGAACTCTGGGACTCATCTCGTCAGGACCCAAAGACTCGTGGATGTTTGGGTCCTCAGGTGGTCCAGAACCTGATCTGCCATGGCAGTGTGGGATGGGAAGGGGTCTGTGGGACTGAGGAAGCAATGGCAGTCCCCACCTCACCAAACCAAAGGTGAGGGCTGTGCATAATGAGCAGTTATCAGACAAGATGGAAGCCAAAATGGTGTTGGGTACCTGAGCCTTCTCTGGTGGTAAGCAACATGGTGCACAGAGTGCAGCCATGTGCTCCGAGCAAGGAGCACAGGTTTGTGCAAGAGGCCCGGATGCAGGGCAGTGCCTTCATGACTGTATTGTGTCCAACAGGTGGCAGCAGAGCTGCGGTGCTCCCAAGTGCCGTAACAACTGCACGGAGAGATGTGTTGGTCTCGGTGGAAACAGCAAGGAAGTGGAATGTGCATTTCCCGGCATGCCCCGGAACCTCACTTTGCTGACTGGTCATTGTCTGCCCAG
>NW_011150955.1:0-509 GCF_000146605.3 Meleagris gallopavo | reverse complement strand
GGTTCACACTAACACACAGACCTCCAACTGGCTCTGCTGGATTGGACTAAGCACCTGTCCTGGAAATGGAGATCAAAACTTGTGCGTCCTGAGGAGAGGCTGCCCATCAATGCTGAGCGCCGTCGCCTCCAACTGGCCCTTCTGGATTCGCCTTTCTCCACACCCCAGATGGGTCCCGACCAGGGTCAGCGAGTCTGTTGTTCCAGGGGCCCAAGCAGCAGTCCCCGCGCACCGAGCAAGAGGCCTTCAGCGTGTCTGACTTCCTGCGCCACCCCCTTACGCAAAGCCTGATCATCTGCTTGCTCATAGATTTGTGGGGAGACTGGTATCTGTTTCGGCTGCCAGGGGTTGCCTACCGGCTCTGGAGAGGAGTGTGAAGACATTAGGCACAGGTTAGCCATCGGCATTCATACTGCACAGAAGGGACTGTGGGTGGGGAGCAGGGAACCGCAAAGGTCTGGTGTGTGAGGGCTTCCCAGAAAAGCAGACCTCCAGAGGTCCATCAGCTC
>NW_011150954.1:0-731 GCF_000146605.3 Meleagris gallopavo | reverse complement strand
CTCCAGAGAGGTGTTTTGTTCCGACTGGCAGCCACAGACTCCTTCTGGGCTGGCGACCCTGCAGGTGCATGTGTGGTGGAGGCAGCAGCATGCCCAGTAGCTACCCTTTCCTCCTCCCGGGCACGGATGCCAAGATTTTTGGCCTCCTGCACACTCGGTGGTCATCTGTGCTTTTACCATGACCGTGTGTTCTTTGCTTTTTCATGTTGCTGCAGAGGCTGCTGCTGCTGCATGGGTTGATGTTGGTTTCCTCAGTTTGTTTTCCATGTTGTTTTTCTGTGGTTTCTGCCTTGGTTTCCTGCTCCTTCTGCATTGCAATGCATAGGCTTTTTTTCCAGGGTTGTTTTATTTTCCCTTTTGTTTCTATTCTTGGAACTGCTTTTTCCTTTCCTGAGCGTATTCCCCTCTGTTTGTGAGGATTTCAAGTGATTTTTGCTTTGCTCTGCTTGGCTTTTATTACTTACGCTTTCTTTCTTTTGCTGGTTTTCCTGGCTTTGGTTTGCTCTTTGCTTATTGTTAGTATGCTGGCCTTGCATTGCTGTTAAATTTTGGTTCTTTCTTTCCATTGTTAAGCACTGGTGAGTCTTTGTTCTCTCTTTACTTTGTCTCGGATTCTTTGCTTTGCCATGCTAGTGTATTGAATTCATTGGTCTTTCCTCTTGTATTTCTCTATCCTCGCTTTGCTTTGTCTTTCGTTTTCTATTCCTTGTTTTGTTTTTGTTCTTTTTTTT
>NW_011150953.1:0-482 GCF_000146605.3 Meleagris gallopavo | reverse complement strand
CCCCAACCCAGCGCTCTTTGGGGACAATCCGGTCTCTGCTCAGCCACCTACCCCACGGGTGCTGCATCCTGGAGGAATGAAGCTCTGCTGGCTGCTGCCTGCCTCCTCCCCTTGGGGGTGTGAGGGGCTCTGCCCTCGGGGTAGCTGTGGGACCGGTGCAGGCTCTCCTCCAGCTGCAGGCGTAGCCGCCAAACCTCGTCCTGCAGCGCACGGATGGCCTGGCTGTAGGGACAGGGCACAATGAGAGAACATTGAGGGACAGGAACAGCCCCAAGTCCCCCAACCTGGCCCTGTGGGACACAGCTGGGGGCCTTCCATACAAACCTACAAATCTATTTAGGAGTGGGTGCACCCACAGCCAGCACAGAGTTGGATCAGATCACACATGTCATGAATTTGGCAGACTCAGCTCTCATCAGGAGCCATTATTCCCAGTCAGCCCCCAACAAAGGAACAACCTGCGCTCTCAGGGACCCCCTCAC
>NW_011150952.1:0-532 GCF_000146605.3 Meleagris gallopavo | reverse complement strand
TTCAACAAAAGCAAGTGTAGGGTCTTACACCTAGGGGAGGAATAATTGCATGCACCAATACAGGCTGGGGGAGGAGCTGCTGGAGAGGAGCTCTGCAGAGAGGGACCTGGGCGTCCTGGTGGACGACAGGTTGGCCATGAGCCAGCAGTGTGCCCTCGTGGACCCAAAAGGCCAATGGCATTCTGGGGTGCATTAAGAAGAGCGTGTCCAGCAGGTCGAGGGAGGTGAGTCCTCCCCTCTAACTCTGCCCTGGTAAGGCCTCATCTGGAGTACTGTGTCCAGTTCTGGGCTCCCCAGTACAAAAAAGACAGGGATCTCTTGGAAAGAGTCCAGCGGAGGGCCACAAAGATGGTGAAGGTCCTGGAGCATCTCCCCTATGAAGAAAGGCTGAGTGAACTGGGTCTGTTTAGCCTTGAGAAAAGAAGACTGAGAGGGGACCTGATCCAGGTTTACAAATATCTGAGGTGTGGCGGCCATAGCGGTGAGGCCAGTCTCTTTTCAGTGGTACGTGGAGACAGGACGAGGGGAAACG
>NW_011150951.1:0-543 GCF_000146605.3 Meleagris gallopavo | reverse complement strand
GGGCTGATCCAAAGGAATGCCTCCTATTTTATAATGCTGGCCACAGCGTCACAGGTGGACACAGCAGAGGTTGAACCTTCCTGCCAGCACTCAGTTCATTTTGTAGCCAGGCGACAGATGGCAGCAGAGGCCAGGATGACAGCACAGCACCTGACGTGGAGGTGCACACGGAGCACAGGGGCTGTCACTGAACTCCTCCGCACTGAACAGAGCATTTATGAAGACCAACACGTGGATGTGAGCGCAGTGAGGCTTCAGCAGTGGCAACAGCGATGCAAAAGACAAACCACCCAAACAGCCAGATTGTTTTTTCTTTTTAACCAAGCATAGCATGCAGGCACTCGTTCAACACTGGAAAAAAAGCATAGCTAATGGTGGTAACCGTGTTGAAAAACAGAGTTTTGTAGCTGAGAATTCACTCTATGTATCTGTTGTCATTTCTATGGAAATAAATAGGAGGCATTCCTTTCAGAGCAATCTACGTACATCATCAATGAGCCATCATCCTAGTAATGCAGTAATACTAATAATAGGAACAGAAAA
>NW_011150950.1:0-465 GCF_000146605.3 Meleagris gallopavo | reverse complement strand
CCATGTCTAGAGATGCACGGCGTCCAATTGCTTAGAAGCGGTAGGAGAGGACAGATGTTTTCGCAAGGTGACTCTCCTGTCCTCCTTCTCTTTCCTCAGTCTTTTCTTGCTGAGTGTAATGTCACCTGGAATAGAATATGAGTGATGAAGCTCTGGAACAGGCAGTTTGGATAGGTTGTGGAGTCTCCTCCTCAGGAGATACTCCAGACCTGTCTGCACGTCTACCTGTACTACCTGCTGTAGGGAACGTGCTCACATGGGACAGTTGGTCCTGATGCTCTCTAGAGGTCCCTTCCACCCTCGACAGTGCTGTGCTTCTCTGCTTCTGTGCTTCTGTGCTGCTGTGATTCTGTGAATATCGTCATGCTGAAGGAGCCCAGCGTCACAGCGTACGTCCTTCAACCATCCTATCTGTGTTTAAGGATTCCACACTAGTTTGGCGTGAAGTTCAGAACCATGGGAGGA
>NW_011150949.1:0-573 GCF_000146605.3 Meleagris gallopavo | reverse complement strand
AGGAAGGTTCAACCTCTGCTGTGTCCACCTGTGACGCTGTGGCCAGCATTATAAAATAGGAGGCATTCCTTTTGGATCAGCCCTTGCATAGTTATGAAAATTAAGGTTTGTAATGGCTGGCTGAGTAAATTGGTGGCTGCTAGAGAGGGGCACAACTGTAAAATAACAGTAGTTAGACACTGGTAGCTTTCAAGGCCAATTTAAATAACGTGGCTGTATTGGGTTATTTATTTATTTTAATGTTATCTTTCATTGTCATATTTCCTGAAAAGTCTTCAGGTCTGGCATTCTAGGCTTGATTTTGAATCTGCAAACTCTAGTATTCTCGAGCAACTCCATCCTGTAAGTGGATTAGATTTCATACTCCATTGTAAAACTGCTTTTAAGAATTGGTATTGCAAGAAATGATTCTTGAGGTCCCTTCCAACCCGGGCCATTCTGTGATTCTGTGACTAGGAAAGGCGTTACAACGGAGGTGTGATGGTGGGAGGACTGGCAGAGCAGAGAGGTACTATAAAGGAAGGGAAGAAGATTGCTCCCCCATATCAGAAGATTCCAGGTGCAGAGGAAAAA
>NW_011150948.1:2623-3110 GCF_000146605.3 Meleagris gallopavo | reverse complement strand
CAGCTTCTCCATGCTCGTGCATGATACAAGATTTGAGCTATCCTTCTCAAGACACTCACAGATGTCACTTACAGTCAGGATTCTGATGCAGACCTGCTGAAACAGCCAAAGCAAGGTGCATTAAATGCCTGCTTATCAATGCCTCTAACTGAACGCATTCCTGTATCTAAATATGCACAGAAATATTTATGGATTTTTAATTTTTTGTCTATATTCATGTCTATTTCATGTATTTAAAATAGATAACTATATACAATTTATGTGATTTATATCATTATATAATGACTATATATTTATAATATGTGCACACATGTATGAATTCTGTTCTTCTTCTACTGACCAGGGATAACTACCTGTGGGAAAACACTCCCAGGTCTGCCAACAGAGTGCTGTTCACAAGGTCCCATCCAAGCCCGCAGTTCAAGTGGACAATGCAGTTGTGACAACAGCAGCAGGTGAGCTGCTAAGGTGGAAACTCGACCTTTTC
>NW_011150948.1:0-524 GCF_000146605.3 Meleagris gallopavo | reverse complement strand
TTTGCAGCCACGACCTTGCATGGAGATGATCTCTACTCATAAGGGTCACTGGAAATCACAGCAGGAGCTCTGGGAGGTGTTTGTGTGTCCCCACTGCCTTCCATTACTCTTGGAAAGTAATGAAGAGGTAAGAAGGATAAGAGTGAGCAGCAGTGCAGCAAATAAATCTGAAAAAGACAAAAGACCCCAGAAGCTCTGTTGGCCACCTGCATCAGAGCTAGAAAGAGTCTGGAAGACAGTAAACTGTTACCTATGCACGAGAAAGAGAAATAAAACAGCCCAGAAGAGTAGATTCTTTTGGCTATTTGGATTTATATTCTTTCTCTGAATTCCTTCTTGTCTCTTAATGCTAAAACTTTCAATAAATAAGCACAAATCTTAGCTTAGACAAAACTCTACTGGCCATCGACAGGCCATGACCACGTATCAGCAGTTGAGAGGATAATCTCACTTGTGTTGAGTTGGCCTTCAGGAGTAAGGAAATCATCCAACGCACACGGCACTGCTGCATTAAACAGAAACGT
>NW_011150947.1:0-487 GCF_000146605.3 Meleagris gallopavo | reverse complement strand
GCTGAGAACTGCTCATTATGCACAGCCCTCATCTTTGCTTTGCTTTTGGTGAGGTGGGGACTGCCATGGCTTCCTCAGTCCCACACACCCCTTCCCATCCCACACTGCCATGGCAGATCAGGTTCTGGACCACCTGAGGACCCAAACAGCCAGGAGTCTTTGGGTCCTGACGAGATGAGTCCCAGAGTTCCGAGGGAATTCACCGCTGCAGTCACCGAGCCACTCTCCATGGTATTTCAGAAGTCGAGGCAGTCAGGTCAAGTCCCTGCTGAGGAGAAAAAGGTGACAGCACACCTCTCAGGAAGGATAGAAAGTGTGACGCGGGGAACTACCAGCATGTCAGTCTCACCTCTGGGCTGGTCACGGATCATGGAGCAGATCATCCTGGAAGTGACTCTCAAGCACACATTCCAGTGCGTCACCACCCTGTGCGTGAAAAGCTGCCTCCTAAGAACCAACCTAAACCTCCCCTGTCTCACTTGAAACC
>NW_011150946.1:0-659 GCF_000146605.3 Meleagris gallopavo | reverse complement strand
CAGACGAGCACCGTGGGGACAGCACTGAGCCAGCCAAGCGCCCCGTGCCTCCTCTGCTGCACACTGGACGGCCCGTGGAAGAGGCGCAGCTCAAACAGCCCCGCGTGGTTCTCACCCGCCTGGCACTGCCGCCCGGATGCATCTCCTGCCGGCTGGCAGACGAGCACCACGGGGACGGCACCGAGCCGCCCAAGCGCCCCACGCCCGCCTGCACCACCACCAAAGGCAGCACCACCGGGCACAGGCAGCACGCCGGCAGCATCCCAGCCACAAAGAGGAATCTGCCGCGCCGCCGCCATCTTCCGGGCCACAGACGCCGGCGCTAGGCGAAGCTGCCTGTGTCAGCACGGCGGCCAGCACCAGGACTCGGGCCGCTGTTGGCTGTGATGGGCACCGCTGGGTGTAGCAGGAGACGTGGCCGCAGCGATGAATATGGCTCCCCGTAGCCCTGGGCTCCTCGCTGGCCCCCACGAGACCCGCAGTGCAGCGGCAGTGTTCCAGGGGCACCAGCACCGGCCCCAGCCCTACCCCTCCAAAAGTGGGCTGTGCACAAACGGCCTCTTGGACTGGGGCAATGAGGTCTCTGAAGCAGATGGACCGCAGAAGTGTCGGACTGTCAACGCTTTGGGCTGGGAAATGTTGGTTGGGGGGTGGGAATT
>NW_011150945.1:0-493 GCF_000146605.3 Meleagris gallopavo | reverse complement strand
CAGTGGGCACAAATCCAAGTGCAGGGTCAGTAGCTGGGATGAGGGAACAGCCACCACCAAAACATGCTGGGGGATGAAAGGACTGAGCGTAGTCCTGCTCCATAAGGCCTGGGAGTACTGGTGGGTGGGAGCTGGACACAAGCCAGCAATGGGCCCTTCCAGCCCAGAAAGCCAACCGTATCCTGGGCTGCATCCAAAGATGCGCAGTCAGCGGGCCAAGGGAGGAGATCCCCATCCCTCTGCTCTGCGCTGGTCAGGCCTCACCTGCAGTGCTGCGTCCAGATGTGGAGTCCTCAGTGCAGGGAGACATGGAGCTGTGCGAGTGCATCCAGAGTACAGCCACAAACACGAACCCAAGGATGGAACCCCTCTCCTGTAAGCAAGGAGAGCTGGGCTGTTCAGTCTCCTGGAGAAGTGAAGGCTCCAAGGGAACCTGGTAACAGCCTTTCAATACCTAAAGGAAAGAACAAGGGAAAATGGAGGTGAAATCTAA
>NW_011150944.1:0-636 GCF_000146605.3 Meleagris gallopavo | reverse complement strand
TTACTGCCAGGGAATACAACCAGCAGACGTTGTCTTCTTCTACTTTCTTCCCAACACCACGAGGTCATCTTGTGTCCTGCTGTCCTGTGCCTTGGGTTCATCCTGAAGCAAGTGGAGGTGGCCCTGCTTCTTCCCCCTCTAGACATATGAATGAGGAAAACCTGTATCCCGTTCAGGTTGAAGTGTGTCTGAGAGCCAGCTGCCCCCATAGCAGCCTGGACCAGATCCATTCCACCATGCATTGCTTCATTTCTATCTTTCAACTCAATAAAGTTTATGCTGCATTGTAATCTCAGTCTCCTTGCGTTCCTTCCATGTTGGGATGACTGGTTCATCGAGGGTTCATCTAGGGGTTGAAGTGATGTTTGGGTGGGAAAGAGTGGGTACTTAGAGTCCTAATTGGACCTCCTTTCCACACAGCGTGGTAGGTTACTCTCAAGGCAGATGAGACTTAGTGCAGGACTGTACAGGTGAATGGGTGTGTAGTTAGACAAGGTATGCCAAGAGCGCCCAGGTGCTCTCTCAAATTTATCTATATCTACATGTATAAGGAACTAAGGTTTTCACTGTAAATGTCAATTGGTGAAGCAAACATTTGAATTGCCGGATTGTGTATTTGTGAGGCCAGTGCTCAAA